>NC_056737.1:71841601-72079101 GCF_019279795.1 Protopterus annectens | reverse complement strand
AAATGTAACCTTCTACTGCTTGCTCTTTAGCATGCAAAGTGCTTTTTGGTCAATTAGCATTGCCGCCTCACAGCAAGAGGTTCTCTGGTTCGATTCTCTGCTGGGGTGCCTTCTGTGCGGAGTCTGCATGTCTTCCCTGTGGTTGCGTGGGTTTCCTCCGGGTGCTCCGGTTTCCTCCCACATCCCAAAGACATGCTGTAGGTGGATTGGACACTCTAAATTGGCCCTAGGTGTGAGTGTGTGTGTGCCTTCTGTGGAAGGTTGGGTGCCGGGCTGGCAACTCGACACCATAAAACTCCACTGCCAATCATGAGCGAACAGGTGATCTGCTGTGGTGACCCCTAACCGGGAAAAAGCCGAAAGAAGAAGAAGAACCTCCGAGAGCTAGGGTATGGAGGTGTGGAACTGGCTATGCAGGGCAGAGGTAACACAGTAGAATATCCAAGCTATGTCCTAATAAAATGAAAAAAGGGAAAGAATTAATTATGTTGAATAAGGACTGAGTGTGTGTGTGTGTGTGTGTGTGTGTGTGTGTGTGTGTGTGTGTGTGTGTGTGTGTGTGTGTGTGTGTGTTTATACATGTGTGTGTGTGTGTGTGTGTGTGTGTGTGTGTGTGTGTGTGTGTGTGTGTTTGTGTTGGTGGGTGGTGGAGCTGATTGATGTGCTGAAGATGTAGGACAGTGGTTTGGTTTGGTTCAAGAATCTTTCAATGGCAGGGGATATGGGGTCTGCAGAACTGGGAGCTTCAAGGGAGGAGAAGAATATAGGAATTGGGGATAGTGATGGTAGCTGCTTGAATACTCAAGTGAGACTGGCAACAGTAGTTCAGTAGACAAGAAGGAGTGAAAAAATGTAAGGGGGTGCACAGGACAGGACAACATAATTATACTTTGTCAGAGGAGCACTAGAAAGTGATGCAGCAGAAGTTAGTGTGGGAGAGAGAGAGAGAGAGTGAAAGAAGCAACCACAAAATGGAAGAGAAGAAGAAGAAGAAACAAACCACACTGAAGGGATGGATACACTAACAAAGAATAAAAACAGTCAGGAATGCTCTGGTAAAGCCTCAAAGTATTATTGCTTTTTAATCCAATATGCAATTTTATCCAACTCCCTGGTTGAACTTCTTCAGATAAAAACAGTTCTCTCATACCATTTCGTTTAAAGCACATGATTAAAGAACACGTGTTTCAAAAACACCTATCACAATGTTGCAATAATTAAAAGCATAATTAACACTTGTCCGCCCATAACCAGCAGCAATTAATGGGCGGAAACATGAATCCTCACTTCTGGCTAAAAAATCAAAGTAGGAAAGTCATATATAAAAAATTGTATATAAAGAAACCTAGTTAAATGTTTTAACCACAATACAAGTACACATACAACAGGCAACTCAATCACAAACTTACAATACAAAGTAACACAACCATCTAACACATAAAACATTAAAATGCATTGATCTTCTGGTTAGATATATCAAAAACAGTTTGAATCAATGGACCAAATCTAAGAGCATGTCACTATAAGGCGTACCATGATAACGGAACGGACTGGCAGTCAACAGTTGCTTACTGTCAGAAGTATAGAGTTTCTTTTTGTTGGTCATTTACTCATGCAGTCACCCTTGTTCTTACATAAATAAGTTAAGTAGAAAACATTTACCTTAATAAGGCTTCTTTGCAAGGGGAAACAATTCAAACCAAGGCCTTTAAATATTAAGAAAGTCTGTCTCTGATGGTTTACATTCTCGGATCCATCAAAGCAAGTCTCTGCCCCATACCCTGATACGTCACCTAGTGGGCTTGCTGTATAGGTGACCGGCTGCCCTGTTGTCAGCAGCAAGCCCAGCCCACTAACCAAGTTAAAGCATGCTCATATTTCTTCCGAGCATAAATTATCAATTTATAAGTACAGAACTAATGGTGGTAAACAAATCGTCCAGTTCTTACAGAATCTCTGGTATTGTGAGATATCTTCCGAAGATCTATCGTGTGCAGTGTTAAGCAGAATGGACCCTCCCATTGAGCCAGGGAAGTACAAGTCTGAATTAATGAAATTATTGATCCTGGGCATATCAGATTATGATGTTATGTTATATTGTGACCATCACTGAGCTGTTTTAATGAACCAACTTAGGTTAATTTGGCAGGCAGGAGAAAGACTCTCCAAAGCGACCCAATTAGTCAGAGAACCAGGAGGAGAATAAACTACTTTTAAACATACCCTATATAGAGTGGGGAGGTCAATCTAGAAGCATTAAACATATATAATTAATTTCACAAAACCTCATACAAGCTTCATATAGTTACCTCCTATAAACACCAATACTTAAACAACTCTAGCCACTACAAAGTGCTACAAACACACATGATGACATCTATAAGTATAAATCATCTAAGAGTTAGAGTATATAACTAAGGGATACTATACATAAGCTAGTCAATGTCATTTTATGTTTCAATAAAAAGTCTAACTCCCTAAAAGATCATGAAACCCTTCAAGGTGCCATGGGTTGACACAATAACAAATGGCATCTAAAACTGTACATCATCCGAATGCTAAAAAATACATGGCTATATAAGCTTAAACATTATAGGCATGACCTGATTGAATTCATATTAAGTTACAATTTCAAAGGTCATGTCAATGTGTACTCTGTATCTAAAATTATCTTTCCAAGCTTTTCAATTTTAGGATGCATTTGATCGAACAGGCATCATTCAGCCCTGGATATTTATATGCATCTAGCATAATTTGCCATAGCAATTTGAGTTCTTCCAATTTTAAGCTCTTAGGGCCTCCCCTTATGTTATGTGCAACTTGATCAATAGCTGATTATTTGAAAGAATGGCCTGTGTAGCATGACACATGTTTCGCTAAGGCATTTTCTAGCTTGCCCTTGCCAATAGCATATTGGTGCTCGTAGATACATTCACGGACCTTATGCTCCATTTTGCCTATATAATAATAATAATAATATTAGCCAAGTGCCAGCAATGCCCTGCCTATTATATAGGCACAATGGACCATAAGGTCCATGAACGTATCTACGATCGCCAATATACTATTGGCAAGGGCAAGCTAGAAAATACTCTTAGATTTGGTGCATTGATTCAAACTGTTTTAGATATATTTTGGATACATCTAACCAGAAGATTAACGCATTTTAATGTTTTATGTGTTAGATGGTTGTGTTACTTTGTATTGTAAGTTTGTGATTGAGTTGCCTGTTGTACGTGTACTTGTTTTGTGGTTAAAACATTTAACTAGGTTTCTTTATATACAATTTTTTTATATATGACTTTCCTACTTTGATTTTTTTAGCCAGAAGTGAGGATTCATGATTCCTCCCATTAATTGCTGCTGGTTATGGGTAGACAAGTGTTAATTATGCTTTTAATTATTGCAACATTGTGATAGGTGTTTTTGAAACACGTGTTCTTTAATTATGTGTTTTAAATGAAATGGTATGAGAGAACTGTTTTTATCTGAAGAAGTTCAACCAGGGAGTTGAATGAAATTGCACATTGGATTAAAAAGCAATAATACTTTGAGGCTTTACCGGAGCATTCCTGACTGTTTTTATTTTTAGTAGTTCAGTTTGTTTTAGTACACTAACAAAAAATGACATGGAGGAAGAAACCATGGCAGCGATGATAACCATGCAGGAGCTAAAATTCATAGAGTGCAGGATGAAAGTGGTCAGAGAGGGACACTCACTCAGATGGAAAGGACAATGGGCAACGGGAACAAAATAAGTGATAGAAATATCAAAGGAGTACAGATTAAATAATATCAAAGGAGTACAGATTAAATAATATCAAAGGAGTACAGATCAAATAATATCAAAGGAGTACAGATTAAATAATATCAAAGGAGTACAGATTAAATAATATCAAAGGAGTACAGATCAAATAATATCAAAGGAGTACTGATCAAATAATATCAAATGAGTACAGATCAAATAATATCAAAGGAGTACAGATCAAATAATATCAAAGGAGTACAGATTAAATAATATCAAAGGAGTACAGATCAAATAATATCAAAGGAGTACAGATTAAATAATATCAAAGGAGTACAGATCAAATAATATCAAAGGAGTACAGATCAAATAATATCAAAGGAGTACAGATTAAATAATATCAAAGGAGTACAGATTAAATAATATCAGAGGAGTACAGATTAAATAATATCAAAGGAGTACAGATTAAATAATATCAAAGGAGTACAGATTAAATAAGAAAAGGAGCAGGAACAGCATAAAGTGTCAGCCACACCAACAACGGAAGGGCTGGGGTGATGCGGATAGCTAGGGGAAGATATTAATTTCCTCCTCCACTCTAGTGCCTGAGTACTTGCTCCCTCTTCATCTTCATGCAGAAGGAAGTAAAAGAGGGGCAAACCAGTTTTGGGACAGAGAGTAGAATTTTTGTGATTAGAGACTTAGTCATCAAGGCAATTAAGACTGTTCATAAGTGAAGAAATCAAGTTGTGAACGTGATCTTCAGGCTTAGACGTAGCAAGACATGGAGGAAGTCAGTAAAACTTTTATCCAGGAGAAGCTTCTGCTTTGTGAAAATGAAATTGGATTTTGTTTGGTTTACGCTTCTACTAGAAATCCTTGGAAAATGCTTGTTACATACAAAGCAATGGGGCAGCTTGAAACAAGTTTTTTACTGAGTGGCAAGCTCTTGTGCACCTCCACAGCCCTGAACTTACATGTGCCAATCCATGTTTGCATAGCATTGAGAACGAACAAACTCCCCAAAATAGTGAATATCAGAGGCACTAGCCCAGATGCTGTGAGCTTCCGTCATCAGTCGGTGCTCGCCTTCTCTAGCATCGCCTTCCCACTTTGAGTTCGAGCCGGGAGGGGTCGGAACCGAGACGGTAGGGACCGGAGCCGAGATACTGTCGGGTGCCCGCCCTCACCCGCTTTGCTCGTGTTAGAGATCCATTGCCGCTCCACGGAGCCGGGCTCAGGTGCCACAGTCGGACCGGGCCTCCGACCCTCTATGCTCGGAAGTCAGCGCTGAGCTCCTCGCCTGACATCGGACCAGGAGCCCATCACTGTCGGTGCCGGCTCCCAGGCTAGCTCCTGAGCGGGACCTCTGCCTGCCTGACAGGTGCAAGAGGAGGTCGCGCTCACCTGGAGTCCTGGCCTCTACTCACAGTCGCCCGCTAGCCCTCCCTCTATGCCTCAGGGGAAGTCGACCACCCCTCATCCATTCCGCAGAGGCCAACCTCAGGAGCCCTTTGGGGCCAGCGTCTTCCCGTTCGGAGGATCAATGGCAGAAGAGCCCCTCGAAGCACCGCCGCAAGAGAAGCCTGGGTGACCCACCTGAGCCTCATCCGGATTAACAGATCTGGCATGGACTGAGGTTCCCTGTCTCTTCTGAAGATGTCCCATTGGCAGACATTCTGGAGATCCCAAATGAGGGAATTGGCCAGCCCTCAACCCTTCGGAGCCTCTAACCGGGTATCCCAGGCGCTTGGCTCGAAGGAACCTCCTGGGATGCCCTAGTGACCCTCATGCCACCTAACAAAGAATCTACGGTTCCTGATATGTACGTCCATCCCCAGGAGACCCTCCAAATTCATCACAGCTCCATCAGACAAGGAATTTTACTGCGCGGAGTTTTGTGGAGGTTATGGTGGATCAAAGAACAAAGAAGGGAACTGGTTTCGTCTTCAGTGGACGCCCATCCACCCAATAATGAATCTAGGTCCGCGGATAGCCAATGGAGGCGATGTTCTCTCAGCGACATTGCAGCGGGCCGGCTGAGTTATTTTTAAAAGCATTTCACTTGGGTTTTCTTTTACGTGAGACTGAAGAAGGAGTAAAATGTTGAGCGGACCCGCACAAGGGTTTCTTGAGAAAATGAACACGCAGCTGGCTATCCTAATTTATTTAACCTCTACAGCTTCTTTGCGCGGGCTGGCGGAGCGAGCAGAGCCGAGAACAGGGGGAAGGATTTAGAAACGCCTGGATTCGGCTATGTACCCCAAGGAACAGAAGGGGACGCCAGAGTCGAACTCCTTTTTGATGGGAGGATCTCTTACTAAAGGCCAGAAACTTGACTTGGGCCGTAGACTGATGGCAAGGACTTTCTGCCGCCGGAGTCCGTTTACTCCTTCTAGGCGCAGAACCCCAGCAACAGAAGGAAACGCCCCATAAGCGGAGGGGGCAGTCGACTTCGCCTGACGCACAGAGTCGGAGGTCCGCCAGAGGCAGAGGGGAACAACAATGTAGACGCTCGCCTAGAGGCAGAGGGTTCCAGAACCAGGGCACCGAGTCCTCCAATAAGAATCTGTCAAATCCTCATCTCGACAGTCAATCCTTTCCGAGTCGGCACCCAGAAGCCTGGCATTTCTTACATACAAGACAAATGGCTACAGTCCATCATTTCCGAAGGTTGGCTTCATTCCCTTCGCCTACCAAGGTCAAAAATCCTTCCAGATGTTCCCACCATTCCAGTAAATACAGGCTTTGAGAATTGCAATTAGATGCACTAAAGGGAACAGATAGGGTCACAGCAGACCATTTAGGATCCGAATCTTGGCAGGTCTTTTAGTCTCAAAGACAGGGATGTGAACCACCCTTGATCTCAGTCGCTTGAACATCGCGTCAAGAAAAACAAGAAAATGATGGATGTGCTTGCAACTCCCCTTGTTGGAACAGTCTGGGAATAAGTCTCTAGACCTTCAGACGCTGCGTCCTTCACATAAATGGAATAGACGTTTTACCAATCCTCCGCTGCCTTGCATCACAGTGTCATTTTGCACCCAGGGCCCCTGCCTTGGTCTCACCATTGCCCCCGTTCTCACACTAAAATGCATGGTTCCAGCCCACCAGACTCCACAACTGATTCCTCAAGGCTTAAGTATTTTGGACGACCATCAAAACTGCAGCTCACATCTCCTCTGATGCCCAGATTACACTCAATATCAAAAAAAAGGTATCTCAATGTTCCTTAGTCTGTTTTGCCTTTGTATAGTTAGAATTTAGATACCGCAAAAAGGATATCAGAAATACGTCTGCAACCATCACGAAACCAGACAAACAGATATTCAAACTACAGGTGTTAGTTCTAAACAAGCGAGCTAAAGCAAAGGTTCCAGTGTTAAATCATGGTGGAAAGCAGATACCCTCCTTCCCCTGGCCCTGGATGCTCTGCCACCAATTCCTCCACCAGGAACTTTCCATACTATACCAGCAACTTCCAATGTCCAATGTCTCATTTATGCATGATAAAGGCAAAGCAAAGCATGTAGGATGTCTTTTGGCTCCCCTCCTGGGAGACTCTTTTGTTCCAATTCCTCCTCCGGTTGCTACTCTGATGGGGGATGCCTCCCTGGGCGGGGGGGGGGTACTGTCAGGTGACAGCCTACCATGGGTAATGCCAAACGAATGCCACTGCACAAGAATGTTGAGGAGATGAGCAGTGTGCTTTTTAGCTTGCAAGCCCCTTCAAGACTCCTTCCTCCACTAGATTGGCAATCCAGACAGACAATATGTCTGTAAACAAACATCAACAAACAAGGCGAAGAGGAACCAGATCCTGTGACTGTGCACCTGGGGACTTGTGCAATGTATATTGATTTCTTCAAAGGCGCAATAGCAACGCACACATCCCCGGGAAGTCCAATCACACAATGGACAAGTTGCTGCATCTCATTCATGCTTCACGGTGGTCTCTGAAAAGACCTCCAGTGAGAGATTTTTCTCAAAGTGGGGTCAGCCTTGCTCATCTTTTTTACCCCAAAACCCAAAACAGCAGGAATACAGAATACTTCCCCTTTACTCAGGCCCACCCAGGGACGCGCTAGTCCAAGTTTGGTCTCGGGGACTTCCCCAGCTGCATTTCCTCCTCCCCCACTCATCCTCAAGATCCCCGCACAAGCTTCTATCGCTCAGGAAGGCCTCATTGATCCTCCCTTACCTCGGCTCACAAGTGTGGTTCCCCCCCTGCATCGCATCATTTTTTGGCGACCGCGGAATCTGACCCTAGTTCAGATCTTTCTGATCCATCAGTCGTCAGTTTTTCATCGCCTCCCTCCCTGACCTCTCACGCTTGGTTCCTTCCACTTCCAACCGTAGCCAGGCTTCCTCAATTATATCTCACTGTTAGAGATATTTTGATAGCTTCCCATAAATCTTCCACTGAAGATATATTTTGAAGTAGAAAGTGGACTTTTCATTCATATTAGGCACAAGGAACACAGATCCCTTTCACCGCCTCATCCCCCAACTAGTCTTGATTTTCTTTCTGAGCACTCTTATTTCACTATAACGTGAAGAAGCAAGTGATTTCCAAGTTACTTTGGGTGAAAGACACATGGGGAAGCCCAAGTGGAAGGAACAGACACATGTTGTGATGTACACTGATCTCTCAGAAAATAAAGTTAATGAGATAGCAACCAGGAACAGGGAGGTGGAAAAACAGAAAGATCATTTTCAAAAGTGTTACATATGCTAGCAGGTAGCACATTAAGGAATGATCCAAGAGTGTAGTAGCTGCATGGCTGTGGCCACAGCAGGAACACTCTGGACTATAAGGATGGTGGTGGGATAACAGTAGATGAGCTGGCAGAGGTATCACTTCTTTAAAATGGATAGGTTTCCACCTTTACCTAGAAGGGACAGCAGTGCTCAGTGGCAGGTTGGAGGGCTACATTGATACTTATAGCTTGAGATAGAAGGAGGCAGTGCTACAGAAGATGATGAGGAAAGACAAACGGTAGACTGAAAGAAGAAATGGACAGAAGACATACTAGAACAAATGACAATGAATTTAACCATTGGGTAGTATTTCTGCACAGCGCAAAAAAATCTGAGTAGGAATATGGGGAACCACAAGCACAAAAGCAAAAGAAGAGAGTAAACATTTCTGGGGTCACCAAAACATCAAATTTAAGCTTGGAAAGGAGAAGGAAGACTATTACAAAAAGCGGAAGTAGGTATGTACAGGGTTAGAACCTAGGCACCATGGTAGTTAAGATACGGGAAGGGAGGGTAATGCTGTACTGGCCCCAAGACATATCAAGTGAGGAGCAGGAAACTAAAAGAGAAATGAAGTACTTGGATAGGCAGAAGTAGGTCATACCTTAGTGAGAATATAAACCGGGCAGGAGCAGACTAGAAGAATATGAACTCCATGTCAGAGAGTAGGAGGTGATGGTGGCTAAAGTCTGAGGCACATGAGGTTATTTCAGATAGCACTTGACTATATAGACTTCTGGAAATGAACTCATAAAGATGAAGGAACCAGAGTTATTCAGGTGAAGGCATCATTAGACAACAGCGATTCAGCAGTGCATGGTTTGGAGTGGAGGAAGGGTAAGACTTCAATTAAAAAAAGAGATTTTAGCAAAGGAATTATGATGAGCAGGAAAGAGTCAAAGATGAGCTAAGAGTCTAGAGGAATGTAGAGTAGAGGGGATGAAGAAGTTTAGGTATGAGTCAGCTGTGGAGTTCTCTGGGTTAAGGAGAAAAGATTGAGAAAAAGAAGTCTAGAAGAAAGCTACCAGAAAGGTGTGTGTAATGACTGAGAAAGTCTATTACCAGGCACTAGAAAATCACTTTTCTGAAGAGAGACTAGAAGAGATGGGGGCCTGAGATGGGAACACAGAATGATATTAGAGAGGGATATGAAGAGGACATTCGAATAGGAAGGAGAGGGGAATGGGTTCTCATTGTATGTTTGAGGATTGTGTGATCCCTGGGACAGTAAGAATTAGAGTGATTACTGGTAAATACAAACTCACAGTAAGACGTTTTCCTGTTCGATTCTCAGCTAGAGTGCCTTCTGTGTGGAAACATGTGTGAATGGGCGTACCTTCATTGAAGGTTGTGCGTCAGGGCCTGCAATTCGGCACGTAAAAATCTACTGCCAATCATTAGCGGATCAGAGTTCCGCTGTGGTGAAAAGCCGAAAGACTCAACTGGTAAATACAAACTAACTCTGAAATGGATTTATATTGATGTATTTGTTTTCACTGGTACAGTGTATATACAGCTGTTGTCCCAATAAGGGTACCTCCTTCACCACTCCTGTGGTGATGTCATGGTAGAGGGTGTGATCAGTGTCATACTGGCCACACCCCCATGTCCCACTGTGGCCGCTTAAAAGGTGGCAACCCTAGGGCAGTACGAAGGACAGAATGGAAAAAAATGAAACATTGTCAGCAGATTTAGATGGTCAAGTGGAAGGCATTGAAAGGGAACAAATATGACCTTTTTAAGCCATGCAAAATATATAAGAACAGTACTGTTGGAGTACTAATTTTGTAATTCACCCTGAAAACAAGACATGCAATATGTATTTACAAGTTTTGACCAAAAGTAATCTTTAAATATCACTTTCATCTTCCTTTCTATATTTCTTGCAAGTAACAGTACCAATAAGTTAGCTTTTTCACAATTGATAAATGTCAGTAAAACACTAGTTTATCTATTTTTTAGGTAGGAGTTTTTGTTTCGTTGTAGCTCACAATGTACTAATTGCCACTTAATTGTAGATCAGTTCTTCTTTCTGATTTAGGCACAATCTATATGTTAAAAGGAATACAATGTAAAGATTTTCTCTCTCACAATGTAATATATAAATAAATGTTGTCTTGGTGATAGTGACTAAATCCCAAGTCCAGTGTTTCTGTAAATATATTGCTATAATTTCTTCTTTTAAGAGGGCATTATTTGTTAAAGTGTAGAACTGCAAATACTTAGTATCTAGGGGCTGGCTGATGTCTAAACATACCAATGATATGAAAACGTAGATGAGATGGAGCAGAGATACTTTGATCCATACACTCATATATATATTCATAAAACTAGGTCAGACAGAAATATGTACACTGTCTGTCACACACACATGCAGACAGACAGACACAGGCAGTTTATTTTATGCGTGGTTCATTCACTGGTCTCACAATAACGGCAGAGATTTAAACGTTCTTACATATGTCACAGTAGTTTACATTTTGCCTTATACTGAAACAGCTGGTTTAATATCTGATGCTGAAGTTGGGCATTGATACTTGGACAAATACAGAAGCCACAGCTCAAAGCATTATTGCTATAGTTAGAACTAAAAATACTAGTGTTGAAGGGAGAGCCAGCATTCCTGGTTTACATCTGCAAAATCATCTAGTAAAATCAGAGATCCACTTAGCAGGGGCATATTCTAGGGGATATACTATCCTGAAGTTCCCCATTCAGGAAAAATGGTGCCTGTAAATGCAGATGTAATGCATACAAGTTATTACAGTTTACTAATGTCTTAGGTTCATAGGTGCTTACTAGGCAATTGATCTGTGAGGATCTTAAAAAGACACAAAAACAGACTGTGAATGTAATACTGTGCAGCCTGAATCACAGACAAATAACCAAATGTTAGGCTCATGTCATTTGGTACATCTAGACCACAAAATTCCAAAAACAGGAGACCAAACACAGTTAATCTGTCTAGCAGTTAATGTATTTATTAAATCCAACAAGTCCGACCAGTTTGGGTTAATCCGATGAAATTAGTTAAACACTTTCGTCCTTAAATGTGGACTTCATCAGTGCTTTGGTCTCCAATGTGAATCTAACATTTGGTTATTAAGATCTTAAGAAGCATAGCCTTACATTTTCATGGCACATTTAACCCTTATATTTTGCATATGACTATCCCAGAAATAAGCTGAACAAAGGTATATTGGGGCTTTTACATGTTTTCCCTATCCACGAAGGACAGGGGTACTAAACCAGGGTGAATTTGTGGTTACTCATCCAGTCATCCAAATGTTGTTTGACTAGAGTGAGAACAGTGCTTCACTTTATGTGGAATGAAAGACAGCTTCACAGAAGTGATATTTTCCTTGATACAGACCTATCCCTCCAAAAAGATCTGTTTATTTTGAAAAAAAGATTGAAATTACTTGAGTGTGTGTTCATGATAGCACTGGACTTGTGAATGTGTAATATAGCTGGCAGCATAGGGTCTTCTGACACTTTATACCCAAGGTTGAGTTGGCCTGTGAGTAGCCTGTATAATACTCAGAAGAGGGATAACACTTTGAGACAGTCTGCATAGCTTTTACAATTTAGGCGCTTGAATTTTTTCAGTGAGAAAGCACCGTGCACATTTCACTTGTGAAAAGTATTTGAACTGGTACAAAATGAAAGGGACATTTTACTTAGTTATGGGCCTAACGTTTTTCAAGTACAGTGGAATGATTATATCCCTGGATCTGGATTTAATGGCTTTAGTTATACTGTAAGCTCTGCCATGAAAAAGGATTTCTGTGCTTCAGTGGATACATGGTAATCAAAGGGCAGTTAAATTGCTACACAGGGTCCCAGATCTCTAACTACAGAATCAATTTTCAGGGGTGCGCTGCTAATGTCATAGTTATCAGGGGAGTCATGCTTGCCAAAAGATATGATTATATAGGTCTTTGCATTTATTTAGTATATGGTTTTGACACAAGCAGTTTGTTCAGGACAGGCCCTCTTGGAGAATCTTGCTGTCCTCTAGGGAGTTTATGATAGCAGCAACTTTGAAGTCATTGCAAACTTGATCAGCCACAAACCTTTAACATTAACTTCAAGAAGTAAATGTCAAAGAGGAGTGGACCCAGGACTGAAGCCTGGGGTACACCACTAGTGACAGGTCTTTTGGAGGATGTAGAGCTGCTTGCCCTAATTTCCTTGGTTCTGTTTGTGATCCAATTTGCTGTCCAGTGAATTACATATGGATTGATATTTAGCTGGGAGAATATACCTACAATACCTGAGTGTGGGAGAGTGTTGAACACTTTTGTAAGATGTGCTGTTTGCACTGTTTTGCCCTCATACATTGCTTTAGTAACTTTATCCTAGAAGTTGATCAGGTTCTTGAACACATACTAATGCATAAAATGAGCTGTCTAGGCAACATACTCAGGTCATTTTCTCCTGATAGCTGATGTAATTCTTCTTATCATTGCATTTTGAATGTGTCATTATTAACAAAAACATGCTTGGAGATTCATGAAGAATCCCAACACTTGTGTTAAGGGCTACAAGAAAAATGTTCTTTCCTTAATGTGGTACTTTGTGATTCAAAGACACATTAGCCACAGTGAGGAAGTACATCATTATCAGCTAATTTGCATGTCTCTCTGATTTGCCATCAGCTACGGCAGGTACAGATCAACACTTTTCTGTGGTAGCTGGTAGAGTGAGCTGCCGCATAATGTTATGAACATCTCTGCTGCGTCCTTTGTCCTGTCCTTGTAAATTACAGATAATTATGGCCAGCCATTAATACCAGACATTATAGTTTCACACTTTGAATATCCTTCAGTAAATCCATGTTAGTAGAAATGCTGTCACACTAGTGAATTTCTCTAAGTTTGTAGAAGGAGTGGAGGACTGAGTAATATCCATCACCGATTTAGTCCCAAGATGAATTTTGGTTAGTTTTTGCTACAAAGTTGAGAGGAATGCCTAATGTTTCCTGCCTCTCTCCCTTGTACAATCTAAACTGTTGCACAGTTAGTGCAGTAGGTTAATACTGAGGTTTTGTGGCAACGGTGCAGGGTTTGAGCCTTTGCACTTTACTTTTTTTTTCTAAACCAGATCACTGGTATTTAGTGCTGGCTTAAGGGACTAATACCCTCGATGGGAAGGTACAGGGTTAGAATCCCCTTTAGTGCCTTTAAGGTACACTTTTCATACTAGCCTGTTGTCTAGTGGTTCCCCCTCCTCTTTTATTTTATTATTAAATGCCTTTAAGACATAATCAGTATCCCTGGTGTCTTGTGTTGCACATGTAAGTGCAACTAAGACACATATTCAAAAGTTCTCCTTGGTATCTGGTGTTCCTTCTTGACTGATGTTAAGTGCTAAGTGCTGTTAAGGTATGATATTCACATCTCCGTGGTGATTAGCATTTTCCTTATCTCTGTTTTGTTTATGTCTTGTTCAGGGTTATGATACGAGAGTTATCCCTGGTGGCTAGTGTCCCCGCCCATGCCTCTCAGCTGTCCAGATGTTCACAGAATGTCCAGATTTTTGCCTCATATTTTTGGTTAGTACCTCATAAAATGTGTGATTTTCTGGCAAATTGTTGAGGAGTGAAATCACTAAATAATGTCAGACATTTGAGTTTCAGACTTCATAGTCTTACAAAAATATATACAAATGCAAAACCTATTATTCTAGCAGCTATCTAAGTTTATGTGAACAATATTTAAAATCTGTCCCTATTTTTGGACCTTTGTCCCCCATTATTTTTGACTTTGCCCAGATTTATTGTCCTGAGAGGTTGAGAGGTATGCCCCCACCTATTTCTTCAGATGTCTCCCTGGTAGCTAGTTCTCCCCCGACACACGTCTTCAGACTTCTCTCTGGTGATTAGTGTCCCACTATTGCAGGCTTTGCTCATTAGTCTAGAGGTTTGGGGAAGAATGACAGCCAGGACAACCCACCCCCACCCCTTCACATGTACACATTATTTCCACACACACACCACACATTCTTTCTACACACACACACACACACACACACACACACACACACACACACACACACACACACACACACAGACACACACACACACACACACACACACACACACGCACACACACACACACACACACACACACACACACACACACACACACACACACACACACACACACACACCCCTTCCCAGCTGATCACACTCAGAATCTCACACACACACACACACACACACACACACACACACACACACACACACACACACACACACACACACACACACACCCCTAGGCTACTCCATAACTAACTGTCCTACTGCTATATCCCAGACAGAAACACTGACAAATGTGCAGCTCCTCACATAAACCCACACACACACATACCCCCTAACATTACTTGACTGCTAAACTCAAAAGCTCTTACATCTACTGTGATGTTCATGTCCATCCCTGCAAGTGGATAGGACTGGCTATGCCAATCTGTGCTACTGAGTTACAAGCACATAGCTCATTACCATATGCCTCTCCTAGGAATGCTTCATTGCCATCTAGCATGGCAGCAGAGACAGTCTGCTGTGATGCTGCATGTCTTCATGCAAAAGCACCATGGTAGGGCTATCTTGAATGTGGAAAGGTTACCAAAAAGTGGACAAATTGCATGCAGCTTGCTGTAATCTTTCTGAATTAGGCTTCTGGTTAGTTAGGGAAGAAATCTGTTTCTTAGTCTGTCCTTAAGTCAAATGTATACATAAGTTGAAACAAATACATATGGTTCTTATTAAATGTCATTTAGTCAAATGTTTGCCTCAGTCTAGTATTTATTTTACTATTTTTTCACATAAAAAACTTTAGAAACACTTCCAAATAAAAACAATCTTAAACATAATACTGTATAGTGTAGTAATAACAATAATAACAATACTGTAAGTACAGTGTAATAACAGTGCAGTAACTATGTTCATACACTACTTACAGCAGAATGTTCCATACAAAAAGACTATGTTAAACTTACCTCTTTTTAAGCTTCACTTCACATTTCTGTACTACAGGCATCACTCACAAATGTTTTCTGCTCATTACTGAACTTTCAGACCTCTGCCAGACCGCCTACTGTCACCTAGACCCTAGTCAGCCACAATGTCATTTGCCTTTTCTACTGTACAGTACTGTAACTGCTTCAATACTATCTCTACAAGACAGCAGTCTTGACCAATCACATCACCAACACAGTGATCTCTTAACCAATCGTATCTCTTATTCTCCGTGAAGGCAGAAGTAACTCCTCTAACAAGATGTGCGAGCAGCTTCACAAATGGGGAAAACAGGGAAAAGGAACGTACAACATAACTCTTCATTTCCAAGGTAAGATTTGGGCAACTTCATGGATTTTTATTTATTTTCACGTCATTTCCAACATTGCAGCAACCGTTCTTATCTATGGGTTGTTCTTATGTCAGATCTCTGTAACCCAGGGACTGCCTGTACTAGAAAATCATATATTTGCAAGTGGAAGCAATTTTCTAGTTGATGCCTTACCAGTAACCAATAACAAGAGGCCCGTCAGAGATTTTGTACTATTGGTGCTTGAATATCTGTGTGAATTACTTTTCTCTAGCCTCTCTTATTCCTCTGTAAAAAATTTAATCTTGCAGCCATTTCAGCAAGCCTGCCTGTTGATTCTCCAGTTTCTTCTATTTGTGGTAAAACAGTTTCTGAAAAGAGTTTTACCTTGAGACCTCATTGTAAACAGGTTGCTCTTCCTTGATCTCAACTTTATACTGGAGAAGTTGACTATGTTACCTTCTGAACCTACTCATCAAACTGATTTAAAGTTCTTAACTTGGAAAACTACTGATCATTGCTCTGATATCTACAAGAAGAGTGGATTAACCTTACCTTATATTAAATAGAGATAGAGTTACATTGAGAACAAACCCCTCTTTTATGAGTTTACTTTGAATCATGCCATCTATCTCCCAGTTTTCTACCAAGAAACTAAACACTAAGGAGAAAGGATTCTGCATGCTCTAGACATGCATAGACAGTTCAGGTACTATCTTAACAGATTGTGGATTGATATAACTGCTAAGGTGTTCACCTAACAGGCACAAGGTACAAGGTTTGATTCACACCTTTAAAAGGGAAATTTGATAGACTTAAAATGTCCCAACAAGGCAGCTACCCCTAGTACTTAACTTACAAACCTAGGAACCTGTCTTGACAGAACTAAGTCCTTTAGAAACGATGATCAGCTATTTATTTCTTATCAAGGGAGAAAAAGGGACACCCTGTGTCTAAACGGACAATTTCCAGGTTACTGTCCCTCAGCTATTGCTTTTGTTATTCCTACCATGGCATATCTATTCCAGACAGTCTCAAGGCACATTCTACTAGAGCCTTGTCTTCTTTGATGGCATATTGGAAAGGGATGGACTCTAGAAGTGTTCTAGAGGTAGCTACATGATCCTGCATACATACTTTTACAAAGCCTTACAAACTGAATTCCTTTTCAAAGTCCAGATAGGCTTTGCTAGGACCATTCTCCAGAGGCTCCTAGATCCACATCCTTTCTTCTCCCAGGTTAGGTAGCCTTTGGTAATCTACCCATATAGTCTAAAGGCTACTGCACCAGTGGGAATGAGCACAGTACAGCTGTGTAAGATGCACTTTCTTGTAATAGTAGATGTTTGAACTCCTTACTGCTGCAGTAGCTGCACCACCCATCATCCCCTTACAGACCTCCCAACCGTCCCGAATTACTCATTTTTTACCAAGTTTTGTGGTCCAAATGAAGGGGTGCCACGATTCCCGAGTGGCACCCCTTCATTTCCGATTTCTTTGCTTTTGTTTTTTTATTTTTTTTAATTTTTGTGCTGTCGGACCTGATGTCATCACGTGCGCGATGACGTCAGTTCCGTCAGCACTACCAGCCAGTCGGAATTGAGCTCCTTGAACTCACGTCATCATTTCCGGCTGGCTGCGAGCAGTTGCTGCTGCCGAGAATTTGAAAAGCTGCTTTGCCGCCGTTTTGAACAGAAACACTTGGGAGAGGGACTTACATCAAGCTGCTTTCCTCCCATTCATTTTTAATCTGCATTCTGCTGCCTGTGAGAGGAAGGGACTTGCTGGGACTATGCTGCCAAATGGTAAAATCTGTTGCCTGCCCGAGCTGCTTTGTGGCTTTGCTTTGCTGCTGTTCGTGCTGGACTTAGGTAAGTCCTAAAATTAGAAAATGTTTTCAGAAGTTCTAAGCTAGCAGTACCATAATTTAAAAAGTGTCCATAATTTGGGTCATTTTCCCTAATTATATTTTCTTTATCCTTAAATCTGTAGCTCAGAATTGAGACTGTTACTACTTGTGTTCACTGATGTATTCTTTATTTATGTTATAATTTTGTTAGCTAGGTTAGTCCCACTAGGGCAACAACCTCTTTTTCAGGACTGACCTGAGATGGTCCTCATACTAACTAGGGGGATTTAGTCAGAGAATATGGGGGAAGTTGACTTATTCTTTTTTAGATAAGTGGTGTGGGATCTTTAGCATGGGGGAAGTTGACTTATTCTTTTTTAGATAAGTGGTGTGGGATCTTTAGCATGGGGGAAGTTGACTTATTCTTTTTTAGATAAGTGGTGTGGGATCTTTAGCATGGGGGAAGTTGACTTATTCTTTTTTAGATAAGTGGTGTGGGATCTTTAGCATGGGGGAAGTTGACTTATTCTTTTTTAGATAAGTGGTGTGGGATCTTTTACAATCACTTGAACTGCCACCAGCTCAGGCAGTGGAGCTGCCAAAACTAGGATTCTGCTGTCTGTGAAGAGTGTGGTTAGGGCTGACATAACTCCCGAAGTGCAACCAATATTTTATAACTGGAGTTTTAATGTGGAAAGCCTAGTAAACTCTGAGATGCATTTCAGGTGCATGATTTAAAATATACTTTTAAAATCTGTATTAGATATCAACAGTAAAGCAAAAAATGTTGGAATGTTTTGAAGTACAGAGGTATAAAAGAGCTTTACGTAGTAGTAAGAAAATGGGAAATGCACCTTGATCACAAGAAGTCTAATCTTTAGTCAGTATCTTTGGTAGAACTCTCATTAGCTCATGTTACATTATTTAAAACGGATTTGTCTGCTTCTAAGGCTAACAATGTAGTAAGACATATAACATTTGTGATACAAAAAAGCAGGAAGTAATGTTTTAATTTGTTATAAGTAGTCGTAATGGGTAACCTGCTATTTTCTATGCCACAAACACTGAAAGTGCTACTGTCAGCAATGTGAAAGCTGAAAGGTATGCTTTATATAATGTAGTTCCTGTCAAGTGTGATAAAAACTACATCTAGGATAATTGAGCCTGAGTTAGCTCTGTGCCACTGTGTTACAACCAACCTAGTAAAATGTGATAAATATTTGAAATGCTCAGACATGGAATGTGAAGGCTTTATGAATGAAAATGCAGATTTATATACAGGAAGTCCAAGATTACCATTTCTTAGAATATTCCCTTTTCTCAATGGCATGGCAGTCTTGGAGGTGTGTGTGTGCATGTGTGTGTGTGCCTGTGTGAAAATGCCCCGATGTAATACACCTGGTGGCTAGAGGTATTTAGGTTCAAACCCTGTACCATTGGTACAGGGTAAAAAGAGCCTAAAGTCCCTAGCCACCACCATTTCTCAGCTTTGCCACATTTTTTTTGTGCTAAGAGTTGAGAGCTATGGTGACAACAGAATTTCTATTCCCCCATTATTGGCTTTGTTGTTTGTCCAGGTTTTATGGTGAGTGAGAACTTTGTCAGTTGTATTTACTATTCCCCCATTATTGGCTCAGTCTTCCTATTGTTTAAACTGCTGATTTAGCATAGTGTATGTTGCACTGACTATAGTGTATAGTGTTCTGGGGTCAAGACTTGCCAGTAACATGCATGGTGATAACATATTTTATTCTAGCAACTTTCCAGAATTATACAAGCAATGTTTAAAATGTGTCCCTGGTTTTTGACCTTTTGCCCCCCCCCCCCCCAAAGAAAAAAAACTAAAATTGAAAATAAGTGCAAGAAGCTATGCAAGATGCCTGTGGCTTAAACTGCTGTCATTCTGTTTATAGTTCGGGTGTGGAAGTAGACTTTTATGATAGAAATGTTCTGAATTGGGCAGTTTTGTAATTATTGGTTCATGCATTTTCTTTCATTGCTTACAGTACAGCCTACTGGAAAATGTTAATTCAAACAATACATTTAAAATGTGCCCTGTCTAACAAGTGTGCTGTATTATACAAGGAATATAACTTAATAAACTCAGGTGTATCAAAGAAAAGAACACGCATGTTTCTTGTTTTGTGTGCAAGGGGCCAGTGATTTGAAAACAGCCCAACGGTAATCTTTATCCACCACTGGCCAGATGCATTTTCTTTGGATGTGGTGCAGGTTTCAATGCTGTTTCAATGAATGTGAGTTTCAAGGCCAGAGAAGTTTTAATGCAAACTCTATTTTCATTGTGAGACAGTATTGCTTTGTTTATCAGATGTCTGTTAGTGTTTGTGCATTGATGTGCCTCAAAATATAAAAATAAAATTCAAATAATCATTGTAAAAGTAAAGCAGTATGCACACATTAGTGTTTATGGTAAATGGGGCAAAATAGCCAGGTAACGGGACATTGGAATGGCTGCAGGGGGACTCTGGTGCCATATTTTGGCTGTCTGTTCTTCAGTTTGCATTCAAAAGTTGGTATCCCACAATTCCATTGGAGTGGGTGGGGTTACGTAATTATGTATGCAAATTAGGTGTTAATCAGTGTACAGATTTGTACCTATTTTTCATGGCCCTTGTCCAGATTTTTGATGTTTCCAGGTTGAGAGGTATGTTCCCTTACTGTTGTATCTTGTAGTTGGTATATAAAGTAGGCTTGCTTGTGTTTCGACTTTGTGTCTTTCTTCTTTGATTATACTGTTTTTGGTTCAAGATTAAGCTGTTCTCTGTTTCTCTCCCTCTCCCTCCCTCTCCCTCTCCCCTTCTCTTGCTCTGTATGGGCAAGAAAGTCCTGAAGAAATTGTCACTCTGACTGCTGATTTCCTAACTTGTGGCTGGCCAAACAACAGCCAGAGGGAAGGCATAGGGGAAACCAAATCTTTGTGATGCTGGCCGGTTGTTATCTCCTGGACATGGAAACAACCCATATAACCTACAGGCTACTGCAACATTGAGGAATTTGAACATTCACTATTATGGGTAAGTGTAACTTATTCAACTGCACTTGTACATTAATTCTATAAATTAATGTATATGCCTATTATTATATTCTTCTTGACTGATACCTTAGTTGTTTTTTGACAAATTCTTTCTTGACAATTGTGCATCTTTATTATTCTCACTAATTTGCAATACAATTATTTTATAAACACTTTAATGTAAAACATGGAGCTTTTCTCCATGGGCCTCCACTGAAAATGGGCCTTGGCTCAGTTGAATAATCCTGGTTAACAAATGAAAATAAATAAAATAAATGAGTTGTTAGTATAGGAGAGAACATTTACAGTATATCGGTCCTAGTCCTCTTAGCTCTCTTGCATACACTCCTACTGTTACAGCTTTCTGTAATGTCTGCTTTCTTCTCTGCCTAAATCTCCCATGGACACTTGTATATACACATGACACCTGTATATTGTAGAGTATACCCCTAATCTTGCTTCTTTGTAATGTTTCTAGTAAATATATTTTCATTATGCACATTTTTATTGCATGAATGTTTGTTATATAATTTAGTTATAACAATAATCTTACTTTACTGTTGCTACTCTGTAAGTAACCCAAGCCGAGACTGCAAATGGTCAGAAATGATCAGTGCTGTAATCTGGAGACCAAAATGAAATAAATAAATATACATATTTTGTTTGTCAAATGAAGTTGTCTATTCTGGTGGGTTGAAAAAAACAGGAAGAAGAACATTGTGTCTTATCATTTTTTATCACATCAGGGAGACTGGAAGCTGTCTCTGACATGCCATTTAAGTCATTTTTTGAATGTGTCTTATGTGCTTTATTCATACCAGAGGGTGTTTAATTCCACTGAAGGGCTGTTGAGTCAGGAAACACTTTTTCTGCTATGGTCAGGATATAGTGATGGCATATAAGCTTCTATGAGATTGTCAGCTGCTCCTGAATTGGAGAAGATTTTTAAGAGGAGGACAACAGAGTTAATTTCTAAATTTGTATGTTAAGGTGTTAAAAAGAAAACTCTATTTTTCCTTGGAAGGCTGTCTGATTTGCTGATAGTAAAGCAGTGATGTTTATTGTGAGGACTGAGGTGGATGAAAGTACAAATTGTATTTTCTGTTTTTTGGAGTATGTGGACATTGTGAATGGATTGTAATGCAATCATAGTTAAGGTATAATAACATTGATAGTTGTAGCTTGTCCTGTGTCCCTGTTTTATATCATCATCATCAGCCCCCTTTTTCTCATTTTCTACATGGGGTCAAGGTATTGTTTTAACTGTCACCATCTCTCTCGAGTCACTGCCACACACTTGCCTTCTTTGACACTCATACCTGACTGTCACAGGTCTTCTCTCTCACAATTCATCCACCTCTTTGCTGGATGCCCTCGTTTCCTCTTATATTCTACCTATTTGTCCCTAAACTTCTTCACCAGACTATCTTCTGATTTTCTGCACATATCCAAACAACTGTAATTTGTTCACTTTGATCTTTTCTGCAATTTAAAAATTTACAGGCACCCCAAAATTGGGTAAGGACTTTGATGGATTGGTTTTGAGTACAGTGTATAAATGATAGAGTTTAGTCAAGTTTGACTCACATATATCTTTGCTGTGTTACCTTTGGAAGGGGACTTTTCAACTGGCTCATTTATAAAAACTGGTTGGGAGTAGTTTAGACTCTCACTAGTAATGATGTAATGGATTTATTCGGCTGCATACCACATAGGAGGGGACTCATATACTTTCAGTCAGCTGTTTTAAGACTTACAAGTCTAGAAAATAGGCTTATAGACCTCCTTATGGATTTAGTGGAAATTATTTTACATAACAATTTTATTTTTTGAAAGGAGAATATTTTAAACAATGTAAGAGAATGGCTATGGGTGCAGCATGTGTCCCAGTATATGCTAACCTGGAGATGTACAGCTGGGAACTTGAATATATTTTAAAATCAAGTTTTAATTTACACTGGAAGTTTTATTCTAGGTTCCTGGATGACATTTTTATTTTCTGGAATGGTCCTCCCGACAAAATAGTAGATGGAGTTTGTTGCATATCTGAACTGAACGACAGATTTTTTAAAGTTTACCTACCAAACTGGTCAGAACAATGTAAACTATTTAGATGTGACCATTTACAAAAATAGCAGTCTGAATAGATTTTGAACTATGATTTACAGGAAATACACATTTTCTAATACCTATTTGCACTTTGGTAATAGTTACCCCTACCATATTGAAAATAACTTATTTAAAGGGCAGTTAGTCAGAGCCGCCAGGATGTGCTCATAACCTCAAGCCTTTTAAGCAAGAATATTAGAGGATTCACAGCATGTTTTTATTTATTTGACATTTGTTTACCAGGGAGGTCCGACTGGGCTAGTAGCCCATTTTCAGCAGAGACCCGGGGAGAAAAGCTCCAAGTACAAGTTAAAAAGTACAACATTATTTACAAAGTAAGACAAATACAGCTTATAGAATTTACAGGATACAATATTCAGAATACAATACAATAGGTACACATAGGCCAATTTCAAAGGAAGCCCATAGAGAAAAAAGCTCCATAATACACATTTAACAAACATACATTATTTATAAAGTACAAGTAGAGAGGAGTTACCCAGAGAAATTATTACCACCATTAGGAAGAAATACTAAAGGACTGGTGGGTCAAATATACACCTATCTTCTATTCAGTACCTTTACTGACCACTGAACCCACTGCATCAAAAACCAACTCTACAAACAAGTTTTCACAGGTTCTGATATAATGAACAAAGCAAGCACATTAAAGGCATTATTAAGAACAACTGGAGTATTTAAGGTAGACGATGATGTTTACCATAAATTGGGAGAGACACCCAACTTCATACACAAAACTGGTATGAACATTAAGAAACTTCTAGAACACAGTCAGTCTGATAGACTTAATACTGATAGTGGCACCAAAAAATGTGGGAGCTGTAACCAATGCAGCTTTATTATGGACACCCCCAATATTACTTTGGATTGTTACACAAGTATTAAGATCAATTTAGTTAAAGGGAACTGTCACACCAAAAGGGAGATTTACCTAGCAAAGTGCACCAATTGTCCATTTTTTTATGTCGGAAAGACTGAGCAGGCCTTACAGAAAAAGATGTATGAACACACCTTTGATATAAAAGCCAAAACTATTAACAATGTATTGTATAAACATTCCGTGGCATGCCAAGGTTTTATGGAATTTGTATTTGGCATCCTAGAGATCATTCCTATTGATAAAATGGGAAGAAACTGGGAAAACGTCATAGAACACAAAAAGTTAAAATGGCAACTTAAGTTAAATGCTGCCAATTTCCCTGTACTCTCAACAAACATATTTCCATTACACCTGCACTGAAGAGTTTGATACTTTGAACACTGTCACACTTTTTATAAGTTTTTTATCAGCTTTTTTACAAGTTTGTTTTAAGTTGTTTCTTAAGCTTTATATAAGATTTTTTAAGATTATCATCAGACCTCAGTATGAGGAATCATTATTGGTATGACTAACATATATTTTTTGCATATTTATTTTATTTACTACTTATGTGAGTGGAGGGTACTGATTTCTTTGTTAGGCAACTGGATGACTACTGAGATCACATTACATCCCATGCTTCTACCAGTTTTCCATGGCAACTGAATTTTGATTGGTTCCTTAAAGTCATGTGACAACCGAGCAATGTTGTATAACAACTGTATGGATAACTAGTTCTGATGAAGTCTACCAACAAGGATGAAAGTGCTTAACTTTTAACTGTTTTGTTTGAAAGATACATTTCTTGAAGTCATTAAAACTATTATTTTTCTTTTAATATGGTCCTTGATGGTTGGTTGTTTCTTAACATCAACTGAGTGATTTACCAAGACTGGGAGAACACTACGTGAGCATTTTTGATTTCTTTCATTGTTACTCGATTTTTGCTGCACGGACACATACTACTACTTGTTGTTTAGTAGCGTAATACTCTTTATGGTACCAAAGACTATGGCTGTTGGATTATTAGTTTTGAGGGGACAGTTTGTTGAGATGTAGCCAGTTTGAGGGGAGTTCAACCTCTTTTTGGAATGATGAATTTATTTGGGTATGAGAGTTTCAGGATCTGTATACAACTGTATCATAAGCATAATTCATCTAGTTCAGTGTGGCTATTTTCCATGGAAGGTCATTAATAAATAGAGAGAATAAAAGAAGACCAAGTACAGAACCTTGAAAGACACCTGTGGTAGTAACCATGGGTGGTGGTAGTGGGGGAAGTAGCTTTTCTGGAACTTGTTTTGTTGAGCAGTTAGATCAAGAACCAGGCACAAACGTCATCAGAGAAGATGCATATTTTTGAGTTTAGTAAGGAAAATTTTATGATCACCATATTCAAAAGCACTCTTTAAACTGACATACACTGCACCTGTCAATTTACCAGCTTCTGTGTTTGAGTAAATCTCATTAATGAGGGTGAGAATTGCAGTACTGCTGCTGATTTGGGTTGAAAGGATAACATTCTAAGTTATAACTGAATAATTTAGTCATATAATAGCTTCTCACTTATTTAACTAGATTATCCAGATTGCCTGGGGGAAAGCAGCCCCCAGCAAATCATGGGGTAAGTATTTTAGGAAGTGAGATGATAGTAGTATGTTTGAAGAGATTTGGTGATGTTTCAGTTAATGAAGTTAGAACTTGCAGATATGGATTCAGGTTAGCATCTTCAGAAATGCATCGTAGAAGCTGCAACTCCCTCATTTCAGTGTCAGATGTTAAAAAGGTACAGAAAACACAAAATAAACATTGTATCCCACCCCACAAATAAAATAAAATAAATGCAATTTGTTCAGTCCCATCTTGCAGATATGAGAACTCCAAGTTTTACATGATGAGCGTGCACACTCCAAGTTCTGCATGATCACTGTGCACAGTTCTGGTTCCACATAGTCAGTGTACACAGTCTGGGTTCTATATGATCAGTGTGCGCACTCTGGGTTCTATATGATCAGCATGCACACTCTGGGTTCTATATGATCAGCGTGCACACTCTGGGTTCTGTATCACCAGTGTGCACACTCTGGACTCTATATGATCAGCATGCACACTCTAGGTTCTCTATCACCAGTGTGCACACTCTGGGTTCTATATAAGCAGCATGCACACTCTGGGTTCTATATTGATCAGGTACATACGCTGGGTTCTATATGACCAGCGTGTGCACTCTGGGTTCTATATGATCAGCATGCACATTCCAGGTTTTACATGATCAGAATGCACAATTCTCATTCTACATGATCTGCACAAGGACTCCAGGTTCTACAGGATCAGTGTTCACACTCCAGATACTATATGATCAGCATGTGCACTCTAGGTTCTATATGATCAACATGTGGGTTCTGTATGACCAGCGTGCACACTCTGGGTTCTGTATGACCAGCATGCACACTCTAGGTTCTGTATGACCAGCTTGCACACTCTGGGTTCTATATGATCAATGTGCACACACTAGGCTCTATATGATCAGCGTACACACTCTGGGTTCTGTACATGTACATTCCAGGTTTTACATGATCAGAATGCATAGTTATCATTTTGTATGCTTTGCATGAGGACTCCAGGTTCTATATGATCAGTGTTCACACAGTAGATACTACATGATCTGTGGGCATATTCCAGGACATACATGATCAGCATACGCACTCCACATTCTACATGATCTCCGTGCACAATTCAGCTTGTGCATGATCAGTGTCCACACTTCAGTTTCTACATAATCAGTTTCCACATTCAAGGTCATACATTGTCAGTGTCCACACTTCATGCTCTGCATGATTAATGTCTTCACTCCAGGTTCTACATGATCAGCATGTACACTCCAGGTTCTACATGATCAGAATACACACTCCAGGTTCTATATGATCAGAATGCACACTCCAGGTTCTACATGATCAGCATGTAAAGTCCAGGTTCTACATGATCAGCATGCACACTCCAGGCTCTACATGATCAGAATACACACTCCAGGTTCTACATGATCAGAATGCACACTCCAGCCTTTACATGATCAGCATGCACATTCCAGGCTCTACATGATTGGCATGCGCACTCCAGGTTCTACATGACTGTCATGCACACTCCAGGTTCTACATGATTGGCATGCACACTCCAGGTTCTACATGATCAGTGTCCTCACTTCAGTCTCTACCTTATCTGCATGCACACTCCACCTACATGGTCAGCATGCATAATTTTAGTTTTGCAGAATCAATGTACACAAATGTGGTTCTACAGAAATGTTTCCTCTGGTTTGAGCTGATGTTGTAAACACCCAGCCCAAGAACAACCATAAGGCCCTCTTTAGCCATGTCCAAATTTTAAAGGCAGCACACAACAGTGTGCTGAACTGTTTGTAGATGGTGCCACCTTCATGGAACTGGGAGATATAGCAAATCTTCTGGCTGAAAAATTCAGCTCTAACTTTACCCCCCTAAACTCCAGCTGCCCAATGCCGTCTAACATAACCCCTCTCTAAGACCATGAATACAGCCTCAGTGGATCCTGATAATATCCACAGATGCCTCCTAAATAGTTTGAAATATGACCTAACTGGTCCACTGGAGTAACTATTCAACCACAGCCTTTTGACAGACTCCATGCCATGCAAATGGAGGACTGCAACAGTCATCTCTCTGCACAAAGGTGGATCATCAATGGATCCCATTAGTTTGACTAGTCCCATATGCAAAACTGAGTCTATATTATATCATCGACCACTTAGCTTGTCAAATGCCTAAACGTCGACAGCTAAGGGTTGAAAAATTATAATCTTGAATGGCCAGTTAAATGAATTCTTTCATCTGGAAAGAATTTGCTTGGCCATTATCGGGAATTTGCCCTTTCCCCAATGCAGAGTGATCTTGGAGTTGGAATATTTAGTTAGGGGGGATGTGGAGGGCACAGCGAAGCCCCCCACTTTGTTATGGCTTAGAAGTTTATGTTAGTTTGGCATGGTCAAGCAAATTCTTAACCGATGAAAGAATTTGCTTAACTGGCCATTCGAGATTGTAAGTTTTTGACCCTTAACTGTCGATGTTTCGGCGTTTGACAAGCTAAGTGGTCGATGATAAAATATAGACCCTGCAAAACCATGGAAACACTTATCATGGAAATAATTAATAATGACATAGCAAATCTTCAGACCCTGGACCCAACTCAGTCTGGCTTCGTCAAAGGCAGGTCATACTTACTGAATCTAGTGGACTCATTTGATAAGGTTACCGAGGCAATGGATGTAATTAGGCATAAATCTCTGTGTAACTCGTTGGTTAGCCAGCTGGCTCAGAGGCAGGACCCAGGAAGATAGGATTGGAAAGACAACATCCACAAAGAGGCCAGTCACTCGTGGAGTTCCCCAGGGCTGTGTGCTGTATTTCCACCTCTTTGGCAGCTATTTTGTGGAAGTCAAGGTAAATGTCAAAGGCCTCTGGTTTACCAGTTTTGTAGCTGATTGCAAGCTAGGAGCAATGATACACCTCCCACCTCCAGAATACTAACATCTTACAGGAAGGGCTAACACAAACAAATGACTGGTGCTAAAGCCAAGGCTTAAAACTCAGTGCTAAGAAATGCATAATAGTACCTTTGGGGAAATTGGCTGATTGTCTGAAGTAGTAAGAAAATCATTCTATGTCACTCAACGTGTAAGGGAATGGCATTGTCTGAAGTAGTAAGAAAATCATTCTATGTCACTCAACGTGTAAGGGAATGGCATCTAGGTCCAGGGAAGTCATCATGCCACTGTACTCAGCACTTATCAGACCCCATCACTAAGTATGATTCCCATATTTGTATGTACCTCACCAGGAACATGCAACAACTGGAATGTCCACTGAGGTTCCACACAAAAAGAATACAGAGTGTAAACACAATGTCCTATGCAAATCACTTCAAATCCTTATCTCATTCAGCAGACAGTTTCTTACAAACTGCCAACTACTAAAAGGCAATGTATGCCTAGCATACAAGGCATGCTTGAATACCACTCTGATGGACCTTTTGCACATCCATAAAACAAACAACACCAGAACAACTAGAGCTAAGGACTTACATTTTTCTTGTGACTTCAGACATGTTGAAGAGACAGCTATGTATCTCAGAGAATCCCCATTCTCTGAAATTGGCTTCCCATTCACGTGAAGCACAGCCCTTCTGTAACACAATTCAAGTGCAACCTGGACCAGTGGATGAGAAACAGGAAGTTCACCCCTAGTCTGACACCTATGTCTCTGATGGACAGAGGCAGCCGTTAAATAATGCCATAACTAAAATACACCCCTTACAATAACCTTTAAGGCATAATAACTTGTGGGATATATTTGGGTTGCATGGTTACCCTTATAAAGGCCCCAGTGGTCATTAGCCTAGTATATACCTACAAACCTATGGACATCCTCAAAATAAATAAACAAATAAATAAATAAATAAATAAACAAATAAATGACTAAATAAATATGCAAGGTATGCACCTAGAGGATGTAGCAGCTTATGACATTCAAGTCTCTAAAAAGTTTAGTATCGTTGTAATCACATATACTGGATGAAGACTATCAACACACACTGATCCAAGGAGTACAGAATGTGTGCCTCTCATACTTTGCAGTATGTAGTCTAATGATTTGTGTTGTTGGTGTGACTATACCTGGCAAACTGTTACAACAATATTGATCAAACAATCCAGACTTTGTCCCCAATAATTTATTTAAGACATCAGAGAACCTTGCCAGCCATGGCTATGCCATTTGCCATTGAGTAGCAGTTAACTGGATGACCTATGTATCCCAGCTGCAGGAAGCTACGGAGGATCAACTGCCATGCAGAAGTCAGGTGTAATTCCAGTTAACAGGAATAGGACAAACAAGGACAGATAAGCTCCAGGTAGTGGAAAACAACTCTTGGAATATAATGTCACCTCACTGCTGAAGAAGGAGCCAGCAGTGGTACAGGAGGTTGAGAAGGTTGAGAAGCACCAGTTATAGCCATACAGTCCTTCACTGATAAAGAGCATTAGTTCTGGAACCAGATGACACATACTGGGACTACTGGTCTCCAGTCCTGGAGTTACTCCTTATGATTTGTACCAATTAGGCATGAGGATGCTCACAAACTGCCCTCCTCACCAGCTGGCTCTTCCAGTATTAGAACTTGTGTGTGATCATATAAAATGATCACCTCTGTGTGACTGAGTTGCAAAAAGGAATACTCTATTTGGACCTACCTACCTAACAGTATTTTGGAGTATTTAGCCTTCTTGGAGGTTGTGGTTGTGGTGCTTGATAATGATTCTTTAGTCCTGCTCACGATAGGATACCACCTAACAATTCTGTAGTCTTGGCCATGGGTGTGGTGCTTGATAGGGTTCCACCTAATGATTCTGTAGAACAACCATCAGTGTGGACCTTGATAAGGTACTACTTAATGATTCTGTAGTCCTATGGGTGTGGTGCTTGATGAGGTATCACCTAATGATTCTGTAATCCTGCCTATGAGTGAGGTGCTTGATGAGGTACCACCTAATGATTCTGTAATCCTGCCTATGAGTGAGGTGCTTGATGAGGTACCACCTAATGATTCTGTAATCCTGCCTATGAGTGAGGTGCTTGATGAGGTACCATATAATGATTTTGGAGTCCTGCCTATGAGTGAGATGCTTGATGAGGTACCACCTAATGATTCTGTAGTTCTGCCTATGAGTGAGGTGCTTGATGAGTTATCACCTAATGTTTCTGTAATTCTGCCTATGAGTGAGGTGCTTGATGAGGTACCACCTAATGATTCTGTAATCCTGCCTATGAGTGAGGTGCTTGATGAGGTACCACCTAATGATTCTGTAATCCTGCCTATGAGTGAGGTGCTTGATGAGGTAACATCTAAGGATTTTGAAGTCCTGCCTATGAGTGAGGTGCTTGATACGGTACCACCTAATGATTCTGTAGTTCTGCCTATGAGCGTGGTGCTTGATGAGTTATCACCTAATGTTTCTGTAATCCTGCCTATGAGTGAGGTGCTTGATGAGATACCACCTAATGATTCTGTAGTCCTGCCTATGAGTGTGGTGCTTGATGAGTTATCACCTAATGTTTCTGTAATCCTGCCTATGAGTGAGGTGCTTGATGAGTTATCACCTAATGTTTCTGTAATCTTGCCTATGAGTGAGGTGCTTGATGAGTTATCACCTAATGTTTCTGTAATCCTGCCTATGAGTGTGGTGCTTGATGAGGTACCACCTAATGATTCTGCAGTCCTGTCTATGAGTGAGGTGCTTGATATGGTACTACATAATGATTCCTTAGTTCTGCCCATGGATGTGGTACTTAATAGAGTACCAGCTAATGATTCTGTAGTTCTGTCCATGGGGTGGTTCTTGATGAGGTCCCACCTAATGATCATGTAGTCCTGCCAATGAATAAGGTGCTTGATAGCGTGCCAACTAATGATTGTGTAGTCTTGCCCATGGGTGGGGAACTTGATAGGGTACCATCTTACGATTCTTTATCCCTGTCCATGGGTGTGGTGCTTGATGAGGTATCACCTAATGATTCTGTAATCCTGTCCATGGATGTGGTGCTTTACAGGGTATCACTTAATGATTCTGTATTCCTGTCCATGGGTGTGGTGCTTGATACGGTACCATGTAATGATTCTTTAGTCCTGCCCATGGGTGTGGTACTAGATAGGGTACCGGCTAATGATTCTGTAGTCCTGTCCATGGGTGTGGAGCTTGATGAGGTACTACCTAATGATTCTGTAGTTCTGTCTATGAGTAAGGTGTTTGATAGCATGCCAACTAATGGTTCTGTAGTCCTACTTATGGGTGTGGTGCTTGATAAGTATCACCTAATGATCCTGTAGTCCTGACCAAGGCTGTGATACTTGATAGGCTACTACCTAACAATTCTTTATCCCTGTCCATGGGGGTGGAACTTTATAGGGTACCACCTAACAATTCTGTAGTCCTGCTGATGGGTGTTGTGGTTGATAGGGTACCACCTGTTGATTATGTAGTCCTGCCTATGGGTATGGAGCTTAATAAGGTACCACCTAACAATTCATTAGTCCTGCTCATGTGGGTGATGCTTGACAGTGTACCACCTAATGATTCTGTAGGTGAGAGTGTACTGTATCATAATTTGATATGCTGTAATTTTGACAGATAGTGACACCTCTCCTATATGTTAAAATATGTTTTTAATCTAAAGAACTGCTAGTGTGTATATCTTATATCTATCTATACACACACACACACACACACACACACACACACACACACACACACACACACACACACACACACACACACACACACACAAACAACTGCTGCAGGTCTTTGAATACAAAACAATGAGTATAACATACTCAGACATACATATATTTCATATTTATGTATATAGATAGTAATTCTTTGCATCAAAGATAGCCACACACACACACACACACACACACACACACACACACACACACACACACACACACACACACACTGATGTTTAAAATATGATGTAACACAGCAAACTGGGGAACAAGTCCCCCATTACGTATATGCACTAACTTCATGGCTGCTCAGCTGCAGGAAAAAAAAGGAATACTCTGCAAGGGTGAAAAATCAACTGCTCATACCCCTGCAGTCTTGTAGTGTAAGAAAATTTGGGAACTAGTGAATCTGTGACCAGGAAGATAACATTCAGTAACATACGTTCAGCAAAATGTGTGTGTCCCATACACATACATATACTTATTTGTGTGTGTGTGTGTGTGTGTGTGTGTGTGTGTGTGTGTGTGTGTGTGTGTGTGTGTGTGTGTGTGTGTGTGTGTGCGTGTGTGTGGGCACACGAATAAATATATTACGCTAGAAATCCCTGCAGTATAACCCATAACTGCTGAGATTTACATGAAGGCAAGGTAGAGTAGTTATCTTTATCCAGGACTGACTGAATCCCACCTCACTCTTAAATGAGTGATCATTTCTAGTTAACACCAGACATTTATGAAAAGATATGTCTTACCTTTATGAAATGAGATGTATTACACTTTTCTAAATAACATTATGTAATGTGTATCTTTGTGTGTGAGACAAGTTTCTGTAAGTAAAACCAAAAGTCCACCACACAAATAAATCCCAGTCCAGTAGTTTATAAGTAGGTTTCCATGTTTAATGCACAAACCAGTACACAGCACAAACCACGAAGAAAACAGTACAGTTTCTGTAAGTACTAGGAAGCAGAGATGACTTTTGTCTACAAAATGATAATGTGCTTACTTCTGTGTATGCAAACCAATATGTATATGTGAGGAGAGGAGCTGTACTTCATGACACTAACATTGTGGCAGGAAGTGTTTGTACCCTGTAGTTCTTTGTTTAACATTTTAACAGAATTCATTACATTAATTCCAATTTACTGCTATAGGAGGACTGTTTTTAGTCTGGAAGAGAAGGTATTTTTCTTTTACATTTTCTTTGTCTTAACTTGCTGATAGTGGTTTCATGGCAGGAAGTTCAACTGGTTTTGACAGTCTGGAGAGCAGATGTTTGTGCTGAAATAATTGTAGCTTACCATCATTAAAACAGTCTTTAGCCAGTCAGAAAGTCCTGAGTTGTGTGTAAAGGTATGAATCATTCTGAATTCTATCAATGTACAAGTCCTGGCTGGTTGTAATATAGTTATGAAACGGCAGTACAGATGTTCACTGTGTAACCTAATATGTCAAGACTTTACTTCATAACATAGCAAGCAGGAGAAGAAAAGAACGCACAGCACAAGAAGAGCTGTAAATCAGGAAAGGTTTGTTGTATTAACTTGTAGGAAATAGTGTAACCCTTATGTCATATACTGTACGCCCTGTAGCACTGCCTTCATCAATCTGTAAACCTTAGCTAAAAGGAAGAAAAAGAAATAAAATACTGCAGAGGTGGAGTACAGTGATGAGAGAGAGAGAACAAAAAAGGGTACTTACATATTATCGCAAACACATTTCAAGTATGTGTTCACAGCCTAGTTTCATCATGAACAGTACATTTTCTGGGCCAAATACATTCAAATGTATTTTAGAAAACATTTCAATACAGATGTTACAAGGACAGCAGTGAAAATGTATTTAGTTAAAATGTTTCTTTAGCGGATGTCCGGGGGCATTTCCATGTGTGGCCCCATGGCCCAAAGGTGTATGCTGTATGCATTCATTCATCTCCAAAAATAAAAATAAAAAGCCGAGGGGCAGTCTCTGAAATGGGGTGGCTTGGCTCAAGGAGTTTCACTTATATAAGTGCACTTAGATGATGTGGAAATATTAAACTAGTTCACTTACAAGGTGAACAGAACAACGTGTTTTGTTTTGGCAGGCATTCTCTGAAGACCATGAAAAAAGCAGCAAGTAATTTCTCACTTTGGGGTGGTTTGGCTCAAGGAGTTTCAGGTATATATGTGCAGTAAAAATAAAAGGACGATTTGTAAAGATGATAGTTCACTTACAAAGTGAGCATAACAACGTGTTTTTGTTTCGGCATGTATTCTCTACATAGCAATAACTACAGTAAAAGCAAAATCGCGGGCACTTGAAACATATAACAGGCACTGACTACTTCACTTTTCTGAAGAAAACGAATAATTTCTCAACTTTTACTTGCCAACTTATTTTCAAAAATTTGGCGACCTATATATGACACATTCCTGAAGGAGAAGGGCTTGGAAATGAGCGGCTTTGGTTTGGAATGTGGTTGCGATAATACATAAGTACCCAAAAAAGAATGAGAGAATAAGGAAGATAATTAGCATATAATACAGGCCTTCAGCGACATCATGACATTACTAAAAAAGTATTAGGCAAAAAGCTAATCATCTGGAACCTTTTAATTCAAAGCCAGCCCAAATAAATAAAAAGAAAAGGCATTTCATGCTTGTATGTACTTCTTCAGGTCAAAAATTGTTGCTACTTATAGAAAACAGTTTGATCACTTCACTCTAAATAACTTCATAATTAAGACCAAAAGGCAAAGGTGTGCCTAGTAAATTTCTGCTCACTTAGTAACATCTGTTCAAACACCCTTAAACCAGTTGCATATGACAAACCATTAACAAATAAATGAGTCATGTCTGGTTTTATTGTGTGAGCAGATACAACATTGTATCTTCACTGTGTCAGAAGGTAAAAGGTACTGCACTGGCTGCTGGTGGTGCACCATGAAAGATGAAATCCCTGGTCTGTATGTGAAGCAATATGCTAGAGCAGTGCTGTCCACACCCATCATATTCTGCACACAGCCAGGACAGGATGAAGAAATACAGTGATATGTCTGGATAGGGCATTTTAAAAGCACAGATGCTCACATAAAAGAGGCGGCAGTAACTAAATATGCATACACATGCACAACTCTGTAGTGAGTACTGCTGCTATAGTTATGGTACAGCTGCAGAAGGAGTACTTCAGGGGTCAGATGCCAAACCCTTCTGATGCTTTGTATCAACCCCAGGTCCACATTGGCATTCTGCTGTTACTTCCTTATGCAGATCTGACAGATATCTCAACATGACTGCCTGCTGATGGGATCTATGCTTCATACCACCTGCACAAGAGGTCATGGTTCAAGATATTTGCTATACATTGTGCAGCGCTTCAAACAATGGTTTCACAGTCCATTATTACACCATGCAGTGCTTCAAACAATGATTTCATAGTCCATTTTTACATTGTGCAGTGCTTTAAACAATGATTTCATAGCTCATTATTACATCATGCAGGGATTCAAACAATAATTTCATAGTCCATTATTACATCAAGCAGGGCTTCAAACAATGATTTCATAGTCCATTATTACATCAAGCAGGGCTTCAAACAATAATTTTAAAATCCATTATGGGGAATATTCTGTAGTGCATGTGCAATGTATGTCACACCTTTCAAGAACAACTGAGATCTGCAATGTGTATATCCTGAGCCTGCATAAGGTTTAACAATCTGCACAACACCTGGTGGTTGTCTAGTATTACCTGTTATCACAAGGATACTAACACCTGCTCCTCCAGCCATCCCTTTACCATTAGAGCTGGATAATAGGTTCATAGGTTCATAGATTGGTATTAGGCTATTGGCCCTAGGGCCTATTCAAGCCTAGCCATAACAATTCCCTGGATATTTCTTCCCACACTATTTACTTCTCTGGACCCCTGTCTAGCAGGGTGACTGACATGATCCCAGGGGTGAATTTCCTATCCCCATCCAATCATCAAGGTTCCTTTTGAAGAGGGCCAATGAGGCACTCTGCTTGACATGTATGGGCAGTCTATTCCAGAATATGGGGAGTCTCTGTGTCATGAACCTATCCCTCCAGCATGTTTTGTTCATTGTGATGACAAGGTTTAGATCCCTGGAGCGTATGGCTCTGAGAGATTTGGATTTCTTTAAGTGGAGCTTGTCCAACAGCTCAGGGTATCACATGGCCTTGTATGTTAAGCAGAGATTGCCTCTGAGTAGACGATATGCCACAGAGTATAGCTGGAGATTTTTTAGACAGTCAGCATATGGCATCTGCTTTAGGCCTGTGATTCTTTTAGTGAGGTATTTTTGTGGCCTTTCCAGCTGTTGCAGATGTCTTGTGAGGTACATACCAAACGGGGCATTATACTCTATAATGGGTCTAATGAGGGATGAGTACAGTGGGACAATGACCTCCTTTTTTCTGGATGAAAAGCCCTTAGTGATGAGGTGTGCCACATAGAAGGATTTCCTGACTGTTGTGGCGATGTGGTTATCGAAAGTGAGACCACTGTCCACCTGTGTCCCTAAGTCTCTCATCACACTTTCGATGTTTAGTGTCCTGCCACCTATGTGGTAATTCATGGGTACATGTTTTTTTCCAAAGGGGATAACTATACATTACTTGGCATTAAGCTTGAGCCCATGGCTCTGGCACCAGGTATCTGTTTCTTTAAGGCCCTTTTGTAGAATATCCACATCATTTGGGGATTCAATAATGGCTCCCAGTTTGCAGTCATCTGCAAACTTTGTTAGCCAGAGTCCCTTAGTGTTGGCCTGTACTTCAGAGAAGTAGATGCCAAACAAGAGTGGTCCCAGGACTGAACCCTGAGGTACTCCACTTGTCACTTGTCTGGAGCTGGATTTGGAGTCGGCTACTTTTACAGTTTGGGTTCTGTCAGTAAGCCAGTTGGCAACCCATCGAGTGATGTAGGGAATTATGTCCAGCTTAGTAAGTTTATTTATGATTCCAGAGTGGAGGATGGTGTTGAAGGCCTTGGCGAGGTCCAGATAGGCTGTGTGGACCACCTCACCCTCGTCCACAGCTCTGGAGACTGATTTGAAGAAGTCAATCAGATTCAGGAGACAGGATCAGCCCTTGACAAACCCAAACTGGGTGGGGTCCAGTGTTCAAAGGTTGCCAATGTCTTTGTTTATAAGTTCCATGATAATGCGTTCCATGCCCTTGCAGATCAGGCTTGTCAGACTGATGGGATGGTAGTTCCTGGGATCCAAGGCGGATCCTCCCTTGTGGAGTGGGATAACTGTAACTGTGCATCACTCAGTGGGCACGAAGCCTGAGGTGAGGCTATGATTAAGCATGACACTTAGGTGAGGTGCCAGTTCATTTTGTAGTTCATGTAGTTCACAGCCTGGGATGTCATCTGGTCCCATGGATGCTGTATTCTTAGCTTTGGAGAGTGCGGTTTCAACCTGTGTGGCCGTGATTATTGGAATTTGGCAATCTTTTGGTATTGACATGGGCGCTTTAGGGGTTGAGAGGGGGGTGAAGTTGGCACTAAATCAATCTGCCAGGATATTGGCAATATGCTTGGGATCAGTATATTTAATGCCATTCTGTTGTAGCTCAGAGCAGATCTGAGCATTGCCATTTAGATTCTTGACATAACTATAGAATGCCTTGTGGTTTTCTTTGGAATCTTTGGCGATTTTATTTTCGTAACTAGCTTTTGAGGATTTTATGAGGGATCTCAGCTTCTTACTGAGGCTGGTGAGGGAGATTTTTGCATCCTGGGATTTTCCTCTTTTCTGCAACAGTTTCTTCCTTCTGTTGTATAGTTTGTTTATAGCAGGGGACCACCAGATTGGCTGTCTTTTTTTTGGAGAAGAGCATCTTGGTTCTATTTGGGATGGCACGATTCATGTATGAGTGGATGTGCTCGTACAATACCTTAGTGTAGGATTCTGCAGTCGAACTTCCAGATCCCATCTGCGTAGGTGTTGTGAAGTTTGTCACTTCTGACTTCAGTAGCATGAAGTTGGCTTTGGAGAAATTTTTTAAGGTGGTTTCCTTACTTGGGGGTGGGGTGGGATGTGGATGTCAAAAGTGATTTGCTTATGGTCAGACCTGACCAATGAGGGGGTGACCACTGGTGTGGAGCATTTATCTCCCATGTTGGTAATGATCAGGTTTATGATATTGGAGCCCCTGGTGGGACAATGGATTAGTTGATCCAGGGCGTTGGAATTTATGAATTCCAAGAATAATGTATTCACTACATAACTTAAAGCAATATCTTTAGTTGTTAATGTGAAATGCACATACAGCTAAGTAATTTGACATACTGAGAACTCACAGGCAGCAGTACATACCTTGCAGACAATGCAGGCACTGGTGTCTTTGCACAGCCATGTCATCATCATGTCTCCATGTGATCTGCTATGGAAAACAGAAGCATGAATGCCAGTGTGATGAATGGTGCATGTGCATGTCTTCCCCCAATTTGTATACATTGCAATGGATACAAACTACCTAATCACACCTAATGTGTGCATACTATAATAGATACAAACTAACTAATCACATAGTCTGTTCCTCATGTATTTATAACATAATGTATACAGACTAACTAATCACATATTCTGACTTATTGTGTGTGTATACACCATAATGGATACAAAGTAACTAATTACACACACTGCACCTAATGTGTGTACACCATAACATATATAAACTAACCACATAATCAGCAGCTAAATGTCTACACTATAATGGACACAAACTAACTAATTACATGATCTGCACCTAATGTGTGCACACTATAATGGATGCAAAGTAACTAATCAAACATTCTGCACCTAATTTGTGTACACTATAATGTATACTAACTAACTAATCACATAATTTATTTTTATTATTTTATTTTACATTTGTTGACCGGGTTAGTCTAACTGGATACATGTCCATTTTCAGTAGAGGCCCGGGAAGATAAGCTCCTAGATAGGACAATGAAATTGACACAATAACAACTAAGGAAACATAAGACAAACAAAATAAATCCTATTTACAGTACCTATTACAGGTTATCATAGCAAAATTAACAGTACAGAATACAGGCATAACATAGCATGCTAGTACAATCAAGATATTCTAGAGATAGATAGTATAATGGTTAATTAGGAAGGACTTGCAGTTAATGAATAGACGGGGTAGGAAGAGCAAAGTATTAAGAGACACAAACTAGTCAGGAATAATGTGCACCTATTGTGTATGTGTACACTGTAATGGATACAAACTAATCACATACCCTGTGTGTACAATATAATGGATATAAACTAATCACATAATCTGTATCTAATGTGCATACACTATATTGGATACAAACTAACTAATCACATAATCTGCCACAGCAAATCATGGACTGAAAAACAAACAGCTGCTGTTCCGTGATGCCTGTTACTATAACACATAGGTTCATAGGTGTTTACTAGGCTAACAACCACAAGGGCCTTTTTAAGTCTAGTCATCATCCCAAATCTCTGACAAGTTCTGATACCTTTGATAAGTGTAAACATGGGCCTGGGAGATGAACCATTTACAGGTTACCTGTGTCCATTAGAGCCACAGGTGCCGTTTATCCAAAAAGGTGCGCACACAAGGTGCAATTTTTACAAGAAGACAGCCAGGTATACAACACAGAGGGTTACGATCAGGTCCCCGATTGTAACCAAGTTATTATACGTTCGAGACATGGATGCCCGATCAGGTCCCCGATTGTAACCAAGTTATTATACGTTCGAGACATGGATGCCAAGAAATTCACCTCAAGTGCAAAGCAAGCAATAGTAAACAAGCCTCCTAGCAAACAGTATTAAGGCAATACAGTAATAAAGTTAAAGGAACAGAACAAGATACATCAGCACATTGTAGCATGTATCATGCCGACAATGGTTACATCGCTATAAGTGTCTCTACCACAGTATGGAACTAACTGTCACAGTAAGATATATTAGATGGAATGATGCTGCTTGGCATAAGAAACAGGGTATGAGGTCTTAGCACATGTTCTCAGCTTCTGTTAAATGAGGTAGATGATTTTATCCACAAATCACCTGGGTGACTAGATACCTCTCTTTGCCAGATTGCCACCAGCAACAGCATTTTGCAAACTGCTGTGTAGACCAAGTAGAAGGAGTTTATCACATTAGCTGAGCTGACATACAGAGCATTAATGCACCTCGAGCAGCTAATCTTCAGCACTTGTCTGCCATATGCTTATGCAGCTCGGTGCACTGTGGTTAGATAATGGCATGTGGTCAAGTGAGAATTTGATGCTAAGAAATAATTTATTTAACTGGGTAAACCCACTGGACAAAGAGCAGCAACCCAGAAGTACTCACTGGTTTACTGACTTGTTCTTTCAGAAATTATGAAGTCACAGATTCATAGATTAGTACTAGGCTACCTGCCCTTGTGGGCCATTTTAAGCCTAGCCATTTACCCCATGTGAGAATCAAATGCTGCACCTTGTATCTGTAAGTTAAACAACTTAACTGTTTTACCAACCTCCCACCCAAATTAGGTAAATGGAGGCTGAAGGACTTGGAACCCTGGACTACATGCATCAGCTAGTTAGTGTTTCATAGTCTTAATTCAGAACACACTGCACTGCACCATACAGCTAGGGATGCCTTACAGCATTACTTCATAGACTCTTATAATGTAAGTCTGATTTATGTAGAAGCACTCCATGCCCCCTAATTAATATGCATGTCATGGTGTGTCATACCCACATAAGTCTTCCATACAACATTACTTTGCACAGCACAGAAATGCAGCAGATTCAAAATGTTGATGTTTTACAACGTAAAATATTGAACTGTGCCAAGCTGCAACAACTGGAACACCCACAGAGATACCTTACTAAAAGCATACAAGGCCTAAACAATATGCACTTCATGGACTGACAAAGTCCTGTCACTATACTCAGTATCTTACAGACTGCTAAAAGGTGAACTGTATCTAGCATACAAGGCATCCTCCAACCCAGTACTGATGGATTTACTGCACATCAGTAAGTCAAATGGCATCAGAACTGCTTGGTCTATGGATCTAAACCTCTTCTGTAGAGTCAACAGAATGGTTTGGAGGGACAGATATATTTAGCTGAGGATACTGCTGCTGTGGAACAGCCTCCCCAATGACTTAAAACAAAAGTTCATCCCTACTCATATTCAAACAAAACATGGAATAATGCATGGGAAACAGAAAATTTACCCCAAGACTGCCCCCTGTATTACTAATGGACAGAGGCAGCTCCTAAAATCTTTATCCCATGCATTGGTTTCCTAAAATTACCTATGGTTGGTATGATCCCAATTATTTTCACTAGGGTAATATATATTTATTGACCATGGGATAGTTAAAACCAGTGTAACACCAAATGGGACAGGTTAATTCAAGAACCAAAAGGAACACTGGCTAGACTTAAAATGGCCCCTAAGGGCAGCTGGCTTAGTACTTACCTATGAGCCTATATTTGGATCTTGTGACTGTTCACTGTGTTTTCCTGGATGTCTGATGTTGCAGCATTGGGAGCCACCAGCATTTTCACCCCAAAGACGTATCTTTCTTTACTGGCCTCTCACTGATCAACATTTTCTAATTTAGCTCTTGAGTGTAGTGAACTAAAAATTAGCAGCACTTGGAATTACTAACTTTTGCTTTTTACCTGAGATTCTTATCACTGCATTTTTATTATATTTGGTCAAAGTAAGAGCTCACTTTCATTTCATTATTTCAGGATGATGCTATGGTTTAATTATTGGTTGTTAGTGTAGTCTTATTTTACAGATTCTCAGCAGTTGTGTATTTATTAATGCGCTATGACTTGGCACTTTTGTAACGGTATGGATGGGATTCTGTTATTTATTCAGCTTGGTGCCTTACTACTTTGGGATTCTGCCTTTTTTCCTTTGGATAAGAAAAATATTTAATTTTGATTCTTTCAAATTTATTTATTTGCATATGGGACCAAGACTGCTTGATGGTGTGCTTTAGGATAATAAGTCTGTAAACTGAACTTTGAACTATATTCCCTGAATCTGCAACTGTTTTCACCTGGTTTAGTTTTCATTCTGACTACTGGATGTTGTACCTCCTTAGATCTAACATATTAAGCTGCTACTTGATTCTGGTGCACTGCCTTCTTACTTGGTAGGACTTTACAGATGTTGACCACGTGAAACAAACTGATGTTCTTTCTTCTAACATCAGCATCATGCCTTTTCCCTCCAAATGCACTAATTCATATTTTTACCCCTGAAAGGTGAGTTCTTGTAGGTTTTATTTAATGTGCTGAACCTTAATTACATTCAATAGCAACAGGTTTTGTAGGATAGTTATTTACTATTTGTTTTGGATTTGTACATTTTATTTTTACTTGAGAGATATTTCTTTATAGATTTTTATTTATCATTCATACTTTTTGTTGTTTATTTTGATAATTTTAGAATGATTTTCAAATAGTCTGTATTTTGTTTTTAGACATTGTGAAACATTGACAAATTCAGTTATTTAAACTCAACAGTCTAATGACATCTTTGCCTTAATTATGGTTTATTCCTTTTATTTTCATGAAGTACTGTGTAGCTAAGACTAGTTCACTGCTGTGGTTTACAGGACAATGATGACTAAAGGTCGTGAAGTGGAGCTGGGCATGCTGAATATACCTCAACTAACCAGAAGGAGTGTATTGGGAGAGCAATGGCATCAGGCAACACAATGCGGGGCTGTAGGCACCGAATACAAAGGCATGTGATGCACACTATACCACGTCCTGGCCATGTCATACCCTGAATACTGTGTCCAAGACTAGAGGTCATAGAAAGACAGGGATATCAGGCTATTGGAAAGAGTCCAGAGGAAACCCATCAGAATGGTGTTACTTGGTACAGAAACAGTATAACCAAAGAGCAGAGCAGATAAAGTTCCTCTTATAGGAGGCCCAAGAGATAAAGATTATGTCAGGAAATGTGACATTGCTGCACAAGGTTATGGCAGGGAACGTGACATGGCTGCACAAGATTATGTCAGTGAGCATGACATGGCTACACAAGATTATGTCTGGGAACATGACATGGGTGCACAAAGTTTTGTCAGAGAATGTGACATGGCTGCATAAAGTTATGTCAGGGAATGTAACATGGATGGACAAGATTGTGTCAGGATAAGTGACATGGCTGCACAAGGTTATGTCAGGGAGCATGATATGACTTCAAAAGTTTATGTCAGGGAACATGACATGTCTGCATAAGGTTATGTCAGGGAGTGTAACATGGCTGCACAAGGTTATGTGAGGGAACATGACTTTGCTGGACAAGATTATGTCAGGGTACATGACATGGCTGCACAAGGTTATGTCAGGGAATGTGATATGGCTACACAAGGTTATGTCAGGGAGGTGTGGAAGGTTATCCAGAATAGAGAGAGTACAGGACAGAGAAAGGATCACAGGCAGCAGATGGTATGGATCAGATACTCGGTACTTCATCAGGAGGGCTTTGTACCTGTGGAATGGAATATTAGAATGTGCAGAGTACAGAGAATCAGTATAAACACTCTAGAGAGCACAGGTAAGTGCAGAAAGGGTGACATGTAAAACAGGAATTAATGGGAAGTTGAATGTTATTGCACATAAATATCTAACTAGATGGACTTATTGACTCCTCTGCAGTTCATAGGTAAGTGCTAAGCTATTGCCCATGCTGGCCATTTGCTTGAAATAACCTATCACATTTGGACATAGATTGCCCTTACCCATTCTGTGGTCAATAATTACATATTACTCCTAGTATAACTGGAGTCATACCATAGTTAATTGGAGGGGAAACATTCATGAGATAAAGCATTTAGAAACTGCCTTAGTCCATTAGTAGTACATGCGGAAGTCCTGGTGTAAATTTTCTGTTTCCCATACATAGATCTAAGTTGCACTTGAATACGGGCAGGGATGGACATTGTATTTTCATGTAGATGGGGAGTCTGTTCCACAGTAGCAGTGTCCTCTGCAAGATATACCTGTCTCTCCAAACTGTTCTGTTGATGTTGCAGAAGAGGTTTATATGCCTAGACTGAGTATTTCTGATGACATTTGGCTTGCTGATGTGCAGTGAATTTGTCAGTAATCAGTAGAGGATGCCTTGTATGACAGACTCATGTCATCTCTTAGCAGTCTTTTGGATACTGAGTATAGTGACAAGTCTTTGAGTTAGTCCATGTAGGCTATATTGTTTAGGCCTTGTATCCTTTTAGTAAGGTATCTCTGTGGGCATTCTATTTGTTGTAGGTGTCTAGAAAAATACATGACAAAGGGGGCATTATATTTAGTTATTGGCCTAATGAGGGCTGAGTAAAGGGGGACAATGATATCCTTAGATCTTGACACAATCCCTTTGTTTATAAGCTGTGCAATATAGAAGGACTTTCTTACAATAGACACATGCTTGTCAAAAGTCAGTGCCCACATAAGTTCCCAAATCCCAAACAACTGGGTTAACTTAGGCATATATTGTCAATGTGGGAGTTCCCTTAGGGTCAGTGACTTCCCAAAGGATAGAACAGTGCATTTTTTGGCATTTAGTTTCAGTCCATGATTTTGGCACCCATTATTTATTTGGGATACGCCTTCCTGCAGGATGGCTAAGCCATGTGGAGATTTAATGACTGTTCCTAGCTTGCAGTCATCTGCAAACTTAGTCAGCCAGAGTCCTTTGGTTTTGGCATCTACTTCAGAAAAGTAGATGCCAAACAGGAGAAGCCCCAGCACAGAACCCTGAGGAACTCCACTGGTGACTAGTCAGTTTTGATCTGCATCCTATTTGTGAGTCAGTTGGCAATTCAAGTGGTTGACATTGGGGTTCATTCGCAGTTTGTTTAGCTTTTCTAGTATTCTTGAGTAAGGAACTGTGTCAAAAACTTTGCCATGTTGAGGTATGCTGTGTTTCACTCGATCGAGGTGTGCTGTGTGAACCATTTTGTCTTCATCCCTTGCTTTGGTGACCCTCTCAAAAATATCCAACAGGTTGGATAAGCCCTTGATGAATCCAAACTGAGATGGCCCCAGTGTTTTGTGGTTCCCTATTTCCTGATTGATTAATTCCATGATAAGTCTTTCCATGGCTTTGCATATGAGGCTGGTCAGACTTATGAGTCTGTAATTGCCTGGGTCTGTGGAAGCTCCTCCCTTTTGCAGGGGAATGCCTGTTCTCCATTCACTTGGTACAAAATCTGTATGGAGGCTGAACAGTGTTGTTAGGGGTGTGGTTAAATCATGCTTCATGCTATTTAAGATGCATCTAGAGATATTGTCAGAACCCATTGATGCAGTAATTTTAACTTTTAGGACTTGGTCTTGTGTGATAAGTGGAGGTGAGACAGTCTCAGGTACATCTTCAGGGACAGATGGAGGGGAGAGAGGGGTAAAGTTAGATCTAAATGTATGGCTCAGAAGGTTTGCTTTATCTTCAGCCTCAGTATACGTAACATCATTCACAATTAGCTCAGTGCATTGCTGCATTGTGCTTTCGAGATTACAAACATAACTAAAAATACGTTCTGATTGTCTTTGACTTGACTAGCTATTTTAGCCTCGTACTTGGCTTTGATGGATTTTATTAAGCTCCTGAGTTATTTCAGTGACAAGGGTTCTGGGAACTACTCTTCTTACTTTTGGTCAAAATTCTTTTCCTTTTATTTTAAAGCTTGTTGATATTATGGTCCCACCATGTGGGTTTGTTTCTGGGGATTGCTCTGCACTTGTCAATGCAGGGAACAGCTACATCTGTGCATGTCTTTACATGCTGGTATACTGTGGTGTACATTTCTGCATATTCAATTGTTAACTGGGCTTGACTGTTTGATTTGCAAAAGATACAAGAGATCCAGGACTTCTGGGTTCCTAATGGATTGGAGGGCAAGGTACAGATCACCTCTTAGGAGTCTGTAAGTCACTGAATAAAGGGGACAGTGCTTCTAGTCTTTTCTGGTAACTTCGAGTTTTAAGTAAGTGAGCTTTTAGTTGGGAACTTCTGGAGTCTTTGCAGTTGTCCATTATTTCTAGTGAGATATATTCCAAAGGGAGTATTGTATTGAATTTGATGAGTGACCTAGTCAATACACAATGTAATGGGACAATGACTTTTTTAGATATCGATGATATTCCTTTTGCAATCAGCTCTGGTAAGTAGGACTTCCTGACCAGCGTTGCAACATGATGACAAAAGACATTATATTCTTGATCCATCCAACCTCCAGCACACATCTATTTGATTGTGTGAGCCAAGTAAAGGGACTCCATTTAGATACATGTAACACACTCATAGGAGAATCTGTCTCTCTCTGAATTTCAACTAGGCAGTTGTTCAGAGCTTGGTACAACTGGTAGGGTCTGCCTATGGACTTTTGACCTCTCCACCTCTGGCACATACCTGTAGACACCTTCAAAAAATCTGTCAGTTGGTGCAGAGGAGCAAGACTGTGAGCTGAAGTTCCTCTGTTACAGGACTTGATTTTCTAAAGCCCTCATTTTCCTTCTGTGTGACCTTGATCAAGTCACTTAACCAGACATAGCTGTGTGTCTGTGGTCCTACTTGGTTAACAAATGAGTGTTATTATTATTATTATTATTATTATTATTAAAATTATTATTAAAAGACTCTCCTGTGTTTTGCAACATATATTCTGACCTGAAGTATCAACCTCATCCTCTGACTGACGCTGTCTTGTTGCCATCTCTGATCATGACCTGCACAGTTATATACATATAGCCAACCTCATCCTCTGACTGACGCTGTCTTGTTACCACCTCTGATCATGACCTGCACAGTTATATACATATAGCCAACCTCATCCTCTAACTCACGCTGCCTTGTTACCACCTCTGATCATGACCTGTGCAGTTATATACATATAGCCAACCTCATCCTTTGACTGACGCTGTCTTGTTACCACCTCTGATCATGACCTGCACAGTTATATACATATAGCCAACCTCATCCTCTGACTAACAATGTCTTGTTACCACCTCTGATCATGACCTGTGCAGTTATATACATATAGCCAACCTCATCCTCTGACTGACGCTGTCTTGTTACCACCTCTGATCATGACCTGCACAGTTATATACATATAGCCAACCTCATCCTCTGACTGACGCTGTCTTCTTACCACCTCTGATCATGACTTGCACAGTTATATACATATAGCCAACCTCATCCTCTGACTAACAATGTCTTGTTAACACCTCTGATCATGACCTGTGCAGTTATATACATATAGCCAACCTCATCCTCTGACTGACACTGTCTTCTTACCACCTCTGATCATGACTTGCACAGTTATATACATATAGCCAACCTCATCCTCTGACTAACAATGTCTTGTTACCACCTCTGATCATGACTTGCACAGTTATATACATATAGCCAACCTCATCCTCTGACTGACGCTGTCTTGTTACCACCTCTGATCATGACTTGCACAGTTATATACATATAGCCAACCTCATCCTCTGACTAACAATGTCTTGTTACCACCTCTGATCATGACTTGCACAGTTATATACATATAGCCAACCTCATCCTCTGACTGACACTGTCTTCTTACCACCTCTGATCATGACTTGCACAGTTATATACATATAGCCAACCTCATCCTCTGACTAACAATGTCTTGTTACCACCTCTGATCATGACTTGCACAGTTATATACATATAGCCAACCTCATCCTCTGACTGACGCTGTCTTGTTACCACCTCTGATCATGACTTGCACAGTTATATACATATAGCCAACCTCATCCTCTGACTAACAATGTCTTGTTACCACCTCTGATCATGACTTGCACAGTTATATACATATAGCCAACCTCATCCTCTGACTGACGCTGTCTTGTTACCACCTCTGATCATGACTTGCACAGTTATATACATATAGCCAACCTCATCCTTTGACTGACGCTGTCTTGTTACCACCTCTGATCATGACCTGCACAGTTATATACATATAGCCAACCTCATCCTCTGACTGACGCTGTCTTGTTACCACCTCTGATCATGACTTGCACAGTTATATACATATAGCCAACCTCATCCTCTGACTAACAATGTCTTGTTACCACCTCTGATCATGACTTGCACAGTTATATACATATAGCCAACCTCATCCTCTGACTAACAATGTCTTGTTACCACCTCTGATCATGACTTGCACAGTTATATACATATAGCCAACCTCATCCTCTGACTAACAATGTCTTGTTAACACCTCTGATCATGACCTGTGCAGTTATATACATATAGCCAACCTCATCCTTTGACTGACGCTGTCTTGTTACCACCTCTGATCATGACTTGCACAGTTATATACATATAGCCAACCTCATCCTCTGACTGACGCTGTCTTCTTACCACCTCTGATCATGACTTGCACAGTTATATACATATAGCCAACCTCATCCTCTGACTGACGCTGTCTTCTTACCACCTCTGATCATGACTTGCACAGTTATATACATATAGCCAACCTCATCCTCTAACTCACGCTGCCTTGTTACCACCTCTGATCATGACTTGCACAGTTATATACATATAGCCAACCTCATCCTCTGACTGACGCTGTCTTGTTACCACCTCTGATCATGACCTGTGCAGTTATATACATATAGCCAACCTCATCCTTTGACTGACGCTGTCTTGTTACCACCTCTGATCATGACTTGCACAGTTATATACATATAGCCAACCTCATCCTCTGACTGACGCTGTCTTCTTACCACTTCTGATCATGACTTGCACAGTTATATACATATAGCCAACCTCATCCTCTGACTGACGCTGTCTTCTTACCACCTCTGATCATGACTTGCACAGTTATATACATATAGCCAACCTCATCCTCTAACTCACGCTGCCTTGTTACCACCTCTGATCATGACCTGCACAGTTATATACATATAGCCAACCTCATCCTCTGACTGACGCTGTCTTGTTACCACCTCTGATCATGACCTGCACAGTTATATACATATAGCCAACCTCATCCTCTGACTGACGCTGTCTTGTTACCACCTCTGATCATGACCTGTGCAGTTATATACATATAGCCAACCTCATCCTCTGACTGACACTGTCTTCTTACCACCTCTGATCATGACTTGCACAGTTATATACATATAGCCAACCTCATCCTCTGACTAACAATGTCTTGTTACCACCTCTGATCATGACTTGCACAGTTATATACATATAGCTGCCAACAGCCATAACCAAAAAGCCTTCCAGTCCTTCTATACTTCCGTGCACATTTATGTAAAACCTATAACTCAGCTGACCCACTATAACCAGTAGGGAGCTGCAGGCTTCTTAACAATGGTCACTTTCTGTTAGTGCCAAGGGCTTGGCCTGAAAGCCAAGACCTGAAATCTGGTGCTGTGCTAATAGGAAATAGGAATTTTGGTTTTACTTAGTATACATGACCATTTATTCTCACTTCCCAGGGTATATTGTCACTCCCTCTGATCTGAACACACTTGCTGGCCTACATATTTTACATGTTCATTGCCTACACTTTTTCGTCTCAGTCTTCAGTTATGGATAAATAGTCCTTATCATTTATAACTGCTGGCCAGGTGCAGTAGATTCTTAATTTTGCTTACTGTTTATTTTTCTAATTGGAAAACATTTAAAATATCTTAAGCTCAAATATGTCTTGCCTTGGTGTATGTAACACAGGGTTTACCCACATCGGGTGTACTTTCGTCATGAGGGCAGAACCTGAGTGACCAGATGTAACCAGCTTGGAGTAATATGACCCACACCTCAGCATAATATACTGCTATTATATAATGTCATTATTTTAAAAGCAAAAATAGAGATCTTACTGGATTGTTGTTGATGGATGCTTCTATGTTACCCTGTACTTTGTTCAGGTCTGTATCTGCACAAGATGCAATACACAAAATGGGATTTATTTTCAGTACTTCAGATCTTCTATAGGTTCATTGGCGTTTACTAGGCTGATGACCACAAGGGCCTTTTTAAGCCTAGCCATGCATCACAAGTCTCTTTCAAGTTCTGGTAACCTTGATAAGTGTAACCAGGGACTTGGCAGATGAAACATTTACAAGCAGGGCCTCAGATATGAACCATTTACAGACTGCCTGTTTCCATTAGAGACAAAAGTGGAAAACCAGCAATGAATTTGCTGTTCCCCATCCAATTGTCCAAGTTACACTTGAATTGGGTTATGGAGGAACTCTGCTTCTCATGGATGGGGAACCTGTTCCAGGGAGGAATAGTGTCTGGATATGTCTCTACAGCAAGTCCTGTTTATATCACAGGCAAAGTTTAAGTCTTCAGAATGGGTAATTATGCTGCTTTTTGTTTTGCAAATATGTAAGAGGTCCATTGGAGTGAGGTCTGACAATCCATTCTTTGCCAGGCTTATAGCTTCCTCAGCAGCCTGCAGCAGACAGAATACAGGGATAGGATCTTGAAGCGGTCTGCATAGGACACGCTGGTACATTGCTGAACAACAGATTATTTTGTATACCTCATGTGTGTTGCTACCTTTACTGGACCTTCAGTTTCTGGGCATATTTTTTCCATTTGCGCAGTACTCTGCTAATATTTTATTTTGGAATTTATGTAATAATTATTCCATTACTTCATTAGTTTTTATTTTCTTTTTCATTACAATGTAGAAATCTTCTTTCTCAGTATATGTTCTCTACATTTAGCCTATGCAGTGGTGGTTATGCTGATGACTTGGAAGAGAGCCTCTGTAGGTAGATTTTACCTGAACTTTGTCTGTTGAGATAATGTTCCTGCATATGTAGACTGCAGCACATGAAAGTGCAGACCGGGTTACAATCCACAACATATTATTAAGTCAAACAGATTGCTTGACACTGACAGCTGAAGATTCCTTCAAATGAACAACGTAATTGATAGATGCTTTTTGCGATTTAACTTCTTTCTGCTAGGTTTCATATTGCACATGCTCAGTGCAGCAAAACCGGGGCTTAGTTTATTTTCTACACCTCAGTTCTTCTGAGTTGTGCATTGATGTACAGTTCTTCATTATGCATACATCATATGGGTTTCCTTTTCTGGTCTTCAGATGCAGATCCATTGTAGTTTTTAAACTGTCTGTTGGATAGGACTGTTGTACTTGTTATCAATATATGACATATTTGCTGAACATTTCAAATGTAGTTTAGTTATCAGGTCTCTCAGTATGTATTCAGGGCTTTTGCTCTTTGAAATATTTTGCTGCCATCTAGGAACCTGAGCTTCAATATTTATGTTTATTTATTTATTTGACATTTTTTGACCGGGAAAGTCCAAGTGAGCTAGTGCCCTTTTTCAGAGGAGGCCCGGGGAGAAAAGCTCCACAGATAAATCAAACTCTGTTACAATTCATACAGTAGTACTGAATAGAGAAAATACAATTCATAGTACCGAACAGAGAAAATGTGTTAGTTGTTAAAGAAGGCTTGTACAATTGAAATCCACAGAAAATGATAATTGCTAACAAAATACAAAACAAACAAGAAAAACTCAGAAATACAGTTAGGGTTAAATGCAATAATGCTCGCCAGCATGGGGCAAAAATACAGTTAGATTCAAATGCACACAGTCAAGTAAGATATAAGGTAAAAAAGTACGTGGTGAACTTTTAGGTAAATTAATTTTGACATGGCTGGTAGGACATGACTCAGCATTGTGTAGATTAGTTGTTTAGGTTCAGTATCAGTTAACTTAAGAGTGAAGAGCTAATGAGAGTAAGGAGGAGGCTGTATTAGATAGTAAAGTGGTAGCAGCAGATAGAAAGGCTGGGAGTTAGTTTTAAAGCAAGATGATATTGGAAGTATAAAGGAGGCTGTAGTAGGTAATAGTAAAGCGGTACTGGTGGATAGAAAGGTTGGGAGTTAATTTAATAGCAATGTGATATTGAGAGTATAAATGAGGCTGTAGTAGGTAATAGGAAAGCGGTAACGGTGGATAGAAAGGTTGGGAGTTAATTTAATAGCAATGTGATACTGAGAGTGTAAAGGAGGCTGTAGTAGGTAATAATGAAGTGGTAGCAGTAGTGGAAGTAGATTAGGGAGGGTGGTTTGTACTAGACTTACTACAGGGGCAGGTCCAGGTATTAAGCAAATGCTACTTTAGTGCTTTTTTGAATTTCTGTGTATAGGCTATGTTTGTGATGTGCAGTGGAAGTTTGTTCCACACTAAGGCGGGTGTGTAGCTATAGAGTTTTTTACCTATGTTTTTTGTTTTTGGGATTGTAGATTTCCAATAGTTGTTGGTCTAAACTTCTGAGAGTTCTGGAAGGAGTATAGAATGTGATAAGAGGGGTGATAGAAGGACAAGTGGAGGGTCTGTTTAGGATGGAATGAAAGATAGGGAGTTGGGAGTAAAAAAGTTGGTGGGGAACTCTAGCCAGTTTAAGAGTTTGAGAGATTGACAATGATGTGTCTTTGAGGTGTGGTTAGCAGCAAATCTTGCAACTTTGTTATTGGCAGATTCCAGTTTGGTTAGGAAAGAGGCTGGTAGAGAGGCTTGTAGGTTTGTTAGTTGTAGAGAAGACTATGTAGAAGGAAGTCATGGACAAGAGTCTTTTGTGAGAAATTAATTTCTGTATGTTTGATTTTAATCTAGTATCTCTGGAGATCACTTTGCTCTCTATATATATTCTGTGCCCTGCATACTGTACTCCTTATCAGGTAACTACCAATCAGGCATACCTAATAAGCTGTTACCCAGTTTGGTTGCCTGAGACAAACTAATGGATTCCAGGCGGGGAATGAACCTAATAGATGATTCTACGTCATTCCTTACTTTGAACAGGTTGTTACCTATATGAAGCCCAGTACAGTAAAATACGATTAATTTTCGATACCTCAGATCTTCTTGCAGACACATTGCTGAGCAGCAGATTATTTTGTATACCTCATGAGTGTTACTACCTTTTCTGGACCTTCAGTTTCTGGGCACATTTATTTTTCTTGTTGTATGGTAGTATGCTAATATTTTATTAAGGAAGTTATCTAATGTGCATTTATTTCTATATACAATGTTTGTTTTCCGTTCCTGCTGTTGTTGTGGTTTTGTGCTTGCACTGGCACTGTGACTTAACAAGAACTGTCCTCCATTTAATATTGTCATTGGTGAACAAGCCTTCACATGAACAGGCCCTAATGAACAAACTTCCAGTTGAAACAAGACATCAAGATACTCTCACTATGTTTAATAAGTCCCTTTTTGAGCACCTCTTCAAGGAAGTTGCTTGTAATTGCTTTAGGGATAATGGCTAAACTCTTTAAAAAGCTTAAAAGTCCAAAAAAATTATTTATTTTACATTTGTTTACCCAGGGGTCCGACTGGATTTTTGGCCAATTTTTAGTTGAGGCCCAAAGAGAAAAGCTCCACAAGTATTGCTAAACAAAGGCATGATAGTTTTGACAAATAAAATATTACAATTATGACAGGTATAATATATTATTAAACAGTTATAACAATAAATAAGTGTTGTAAGCTTAATGTATACAGATACACCAACAATGAAAAAAGAACCAAAAACTTGCCAACAACTGGTACAGATCCACAATGTGAAGAACCACCAACTTCAGAGAATGTATATCCACAAAAATGTTATTCTTTTCTCTCTCTCTAGCGCCTCGGTGTGAACACCTTCAAGGAGTATAAAAACTGATTGCCAACAAGACATTTTATATCAAATAGCACTCCATCATTAACAAATAAAAACTCTAATTGCATAATGAACTTATATAATTAAACAAAGCACTTACAGTTTACTTCACCATTAAGTCCCGGAGGTACCGATGTATCATACTTTAAAATATACACAGATTCTTTGTATAAAAGTTTTTCCTTTAATAAAATGTCACTTTCATTTAGCAAGTTAATTTGTTCTAAAACACTACCCTGAAGGAATAAAAAATTACTATTGTGTTTGGCTTTAAAATGCGCAGCAATAACATTGTCTTCCCTCTGATTCCTAATGTCTCTAATGTGTTCCATAAACCTAACCCTAAATGTTCTTTTGGTTTCCCTATGTAAAATAAATTACAGGGGCATCTCAAAGCATAACTCACCCCTTTACTCGTACATGAAAAAGTGTCTTTTGGGGTAAACCTGATTTTATTAATATATTCAAAAAAAGCCCACTATATATTGACACACCATGCAATTATTACAATATTTATGTTTGGAAAAACAAATTTTCCATGTGTAAGCATGCCTTTCAAATTTTTACCCCTCTTGTACGAAATCGAAGGTTCGTGGGAAGTATATTACGCAAAACTTTATCTTTCAATAAAAAGTTCCAATAGTGTTTAACTATACTAACAATTTCATTACTTATAATATTGTAAGTAGAAACAAAATATACCTTTTCTCTTTTAGTGTTCTTACTGGCAAAATATCCTCCCTTAGAATCACCCCCTCTAAAACAGATTTTCCCTCATCTGTACTAAAAGTTTTATCTTTTGCTTCCTTTACAATTTCGAGACTATATCCTTTGTTCAAAAACATTTTAGCTGACTCAGAAATTTTCCTCTGAAGGTTTATTTGATCGCTACAAATTCTAGATAGCCTTAAAAATTCACTATATGGGAGTGATGTTATAGTGTGTGTGGGGGGTGGCAGCTAGAAGCATGGAGGTAATGACTACCATCTATAAATTTCCTATGTACCCCAGATGAAATGGTACCATCCTTCAAGCCCTCCAAAGTTAAATCTAAATATGTAACCTTATTGCGATACTGTAATCCATCAAATGAAAGATTGTAAGAATTCTGTTGTAAATCTTCTACAGTCATTGACTTTGTTATACCCCCTTTCACAAATAAAAATTAAATCATCTATGTACCGGAAGTAGAGTTTAACATGTTCCTTCACAAATCTGTGTTTGTATAAATACTCCACTTCAAAGTGTGCCATAAAAAGATTAGCATACATGGAGGCAAAAGGTGCCACTATGGCTGTGCCTTGTTTTTGTCTATAGATTTGATTATCAAAACTAAAAATTTCTTAAGACAAAAATCCACCAATTCCACAATATAATTGGACAGTGGATTGTCTCCTAAATAATACAGTAGGGAACGTAGGCCATCTTATGTTTTATAGAGGTGTAAGGACTTTTCAATGTCCAGTACATATTCTTGTTCCCAACCACTGGAGAAATTTTGTTCAAAAAAATCAAAGCTGTCTTGTAGATAGGACAGAATTTTCTGGGCATGAGGAGGAAGCATCCCATGTAACAGCAGGCCTATATTGTGCAGAAAATATCTACATGCCAAAATAATAGGCCTACCCAGTAGGTTATACATATTTTATGTAATTTAGGTAGGCAGAAAAAAAACAAGCCAGTTCACAACCTTCGTTTGCAAATTTCTTCTGCACATCTTCTCATGTAAAATAGCCCAACCGACACCCTTATTTAATACATTTTGGAACTCCACTTTAGCTTTTTCATATAACTTTATGTCACTTGTCTCAGAAACCTCTTTATTCATCAGATGGTCCAAACACATTTTGTAATATTGCATTACATGCATAATTACAACTTTATTGCCTTTATCAGCTGGTTTAATAATTAAGTCCCTTCTACCTCTAAGGTCCTGCAGAGACTTCCACTCTTTTGACATTAATTTGTACCTAATATTATGTCTATCTTTATTCAAATTCTTGCATACATTGTCAAAAGCAAAATTTACCATAGAATTAAAATGTGAAACATTCCCATTGTAAAAGGGAGGAATAAACTTGCTTTTATACGAAACACATGATGTATTAATCAAACAATACGCATTGCTTATTAAGGGTTCAGAAACTTCATCAAAATCAGCACAGCAAGAATAACAACTATCATTTGAATCTTGTTCTTGATATACTTCTGCTGAGTTCGCCATGTTAGCATAATATACACTTAAATATAGTTTACGAATCAAGCAAAATATTTCCCGTTTTAAAACATAGTATCTAGGAATCACAGTGGGAGACAACTTAAGTCCCAAATTCAAAACAGAGTACTGTTCTTCCAGCAGCTTGCAACCCAATCAGTTAACAACTATGTTACTATTATTGACAGGTACATTAATACCATCTACCTTTTTTGCTATAGAGTTGCGGTCCATATTGATTGTTTCTCTTGTAGTAGCCACTGGAGCCATTCCTGTTCTCTATCTCTGCTGCCAAAATGCCATTGGTGCTCCTCAGTTTGTTGTGCAGTTGATTATGGGGGATAATCACTGTACTCACTGTCGTGAATGTCACTGTTACTCACACCCTCAGATGAAGCAAATGAAATAGAATGGGCCTTTTTATGACCTTCATACTTACGCCGTTTCTTTCTACGATGGCGATTAGTCTGTGCAACAAAGGCCTGCCCATATATACATATATATATATATATATATATATATATATATATATATATATATACACACACACACACACACACACACACACACACACACACACACACAGATAATTACATGGAGAAGTAGACAGATGGATAGGAAGTACATTTTGGGTTATGCTGGTTAAAGAGAGGAAATAATAGCTGAGACAGGACTTCAAGAGAATAAATGGACTGGTAAAAGAAAGTATGGTTGGGCAGGAATGAAAAGCAGAGTTTTTCAATACTTGAGATGTGGCAGTACTATAGTTGCAAAGGAAGAGTTGAAGCCAATAGGAAGGAGGAGAATTGTAGCCTGGTTTAGTACAGGAGCAGAGCCAGTTATCATTTAGATGTTCCCTTAGCATTATTTTGAATTTGGATGGTTGGGAATGCTGATTATTTCTTGAGGCATTGTATTTCATGGTTTCACTATTTTGTTGGGGTATAAAGAGTCACTGTGGCTATTACTGGATTTAATTACCTTCAGCAGAAGTTTTTGGGATGATCTTAGAGTCCAAAAGTTGGTATGGAGTTTGATAAGATCATTAAGAGCTGGACAGTAGTCTGGGTGGTGTAGGATGGAGTGTGCTAGGGCTAGTTGGTTGAAGGTGAGAAGATTAGGAATTTCCAATCATTCTAGGTGGTGTAATGCTGAACAGTGACATGATCCTCCTGGTCCTCTCATCTCATGATCGGTCCTGGGCCCTCTTCTGTTTGGCATCTACTTCTCAGAAGTCCAGGCCAACACAAAAGGGCTCTGGCTGACCAAATCTGCTGATGACTGCAAGCTAGGAGTCATTATCAACTCCCCAAGTGATGCAGACATCCTACAAAAGGGCCTAACTGAGACCAATGACTGGTGTCGCAACCATGGCCTTGAGCTTAATGCCACTGTGGTCAGAAAGTCCTTCTACTTGGCACATCTTATAACCAAAGGTTTCACATCCAGGAAGAAAGAAGTCATCATCCCTCTCTACTCATCCCTCATTAGACCAATAATCGAATATAACGTCCCATTTGGCATGTACCTGACCAGACACCTACAATAGCTGGAGATGCCACAACAGTACCTCACAAAAAGGATCCTAGGCCTTAAACACATGTTCTACATAGACAGACTCAACAAACTTCAGCTGTTCTCCATCTCTTATCGTCTACTTAGAGATGATCTCTGCTTGACTAACAAAGCCATGTCTGACCCAGCCCTACTTGAAATGCTACACCTACAGAAATTTAAATCCCCACGCCACATGTTCCAGAGGTCACAACCCCATTACCACAATTAACAGAACATGCTGGAGGGACAGGTTCATCTCCCAAAGACTGCCCATACTCTGGAATAAGCTTCCCATTCATGTCAACCAGAGCACCGCGCTGGCCCTCTTCAAGAGAAATGTTGACAAGTGGAAGGGTAACAGAAGGGATCATTCCAGTTGCCGTACTGGATAGGGTCACTATGAACTAACATTGGGTGGCATGGTGCCTGGGAAATTTTTTGGGCTAGGCTTGTAAAAGCTCCAGGGCCATTAGCCTAGCACACACCTGTGAACATATGACCTGGATGGTAGGTTAGGGACAAATCTGGTTATTTTGCTATAGCATGTCACCAGTTTATTTAGGTATACTTTTCTTAGATTAGTAAATACTGGTGATGCATATAAGAGTGTGGAAAGTAAATGAGTTCTGTAGATGGACTATCTTGAGGCATTAGTTAGGAAGGGTTTGATTCTGTATAGTGAGCTTAGCTTAATTTGGACCTTTTTAAATGTTATAGCCAGGTGCTTGTCAAATGTAAGGTCACTGTCTGTTGTGACACCAAGACGTTTGTGTGTTTAACTGGTTCTATTACTGTGTTGTTTGATGAGTAGATTGTAAAGGGGGGATTGAGGTTACTTTTTGTTACTGGTGAAGAGGATAAGTTTTGTTTTGTTGGGATTGAGGATGAGTTGGCAGTTGGAAAGGTATTTTTTGATGTCTAGGAAAGATTGCCTAGTTTTTTGTAAGAGTACAGGAAGAGAGGGAGCCGAACATATGAGGGAGGAATCGTTTGCATATTGTATTGTGGTTGCATGCTGGGTAGCTGTACAGAGTTTGCTTGTAAACATGGAAAAAAAAGGAGTGGACCAAGGATTGAGCCTTGAGGTACACCCATGGAGACTGGTAGTAGAGTGGAAAGTTCAGTTTGCTACATGGCACCCTGTTGTCTGTCAGATAGGTAGCTGACAAACCAGGATAGAGTAGACTGGGAGAGGTTTAAGGCAGCTAGCTCATAAGGTTTTGGTGGGAGACTGTATCAAAGGCCTTAGACATGTCAAGAAAGACGGAAAAGGCAAGTAGGTCATTGTTTCTGTGGTGGTTGATTGTGTTTGCAAAGCTAACTAGAGCAGTTGTTGTGCTGTGTTTTGATCTGAAGCCATGTTGAGATGAGGATAAGTGGCTATTTTTAGGAGGTGGTCAAGTAGCTGAGAATGTATGCATTTTTCGAGTATTTTTGCTATGGGTGATAGAATAGTGATTGGTCTGTAAATATTGAATTCGGTGGAGGTCCATTCTTTGTGGAGGGGGGTTATGTAGGAGATTTTTCAAAGGTTAGGGTTATAATTTTCTGTTATAGTTCAGTTGATTAAGATTAGTATGGGGTAGGAGATGATGTCTGCAGCTAATTTAAGAGATTCAGTAGGGAGTTGGTCACCAGCAAGGCATGAAAGTTTAAGTTTAGATAGCTATTTTTTATTGTTGAGGTTTGTATTGGATTTATAATGGAGGAGTTAAGATTAGTTTCCAGGTTAGTGGGAATGGTTAGGGGGGTGTTGCTGCTGTTCTTATTTAGAGATAGAATAGAGTTGATGAAGTGTGTATCAATTACATTTATACTAAGCTCACCACACCCACCATATCACACCACCCACTTATAATTATTTACATCATCATTACATCATTCCACTTACAACACCACACCTTCTCACACCGTTGCATCAGTACTCTTCACTCCACCCTATTTTTTCACTAATCAACACTTCCTTTTTACCAAACCCTGAAATCAAAGATGATACACACTCACATAATAGTGCGACCGTACTTACTCTAAATCATCATATTACACTGCTATACCCTGTAAAACACTCTTCTCCAGGCTCCACACAGTATGTGGCTACTCAATTTATTACTCTTCACTCTACTCACAACAACTTATCAACTTACCTCTTTTCACCACCTCCAAATCTTATCTACACACTCACCCACCTCTCCTCTACACTTTACTTCATCCCTACTACTCACCCACTTTAACATATCTGCACAATTAATTGTAAGCACACCCATCCACCTTTTCACACTAAGATATTTCACCACATACACACCCCCACACATCCTATACAAATGTTACCTACTCAGCAAAAAAACACCATCTCTCTGCTTCTTACCCAAATCTTACCTACTACATCTAAGTGGTGACATCCACCTTAATCCAGGCCCCAACCCAACCATCCATGCACCTCTCCAACAACTTAACTCAAACTTTCCAACAACATCACCCATAACTCAAACTAACTCTGGCCTATTCTTTTTAAGCATCAATACCAGATGTATACTTAACCACCTCATCATGAAGGGTTTCACATCTAGATCAAGAGAGGTAATCGTGCCCCTTTATTCATCCCTCATCAGGCCCATCATAGAATACAATGCCCCTTTTGGGATGTACCTTACCCGACACCTGCAGCAATTAGAAAGACCCCAAAAGTATCTCACCAAGAGGATCAAGGGTCTCAAACAGATGCCATATGCTGCTCGGTTAAAAAACTCCAGCTCTACTCAGTTGCATACCGCCTACTTTGAGGCGATCTATGCCTGACATACAAAGCTATGTCAAATCCAGAATTAATGGACATGCTCCACCTCAGTAAATCTAAATCCCTTAGAGCCACACGCTTGAGGGACTTGAACCTCAGCACAGAAATAAATAGAACTTGCTGGAGGGACAGGTTCATAACCCAGAGGCCCCTTCGCTCTGGAATAGAATTCCAGTTCATGTGAGGCAGAGCACCTCACTGAATCTCTTCAAGAGGAATCTCAATAAGTTGATGGGGGATCGTAGGTTTGTCCCAGGGATTACTCCCGTGTCACTATTAGACAGAGGCATAGTAAACTAAACCTTAAAAAGGGCACGGTATACTCAAATCAAGGGGTGGCGTAAGCCATACAGAATCGGGCTAGGCTTATAATTGCCCCAGGGCAGATAGCCTAGTATGAACCTATGAACCTATGAACAAATCATCTGACTTTCAAGCTACCCTTTCACTTTACTCCCGTTATTCTAACAGTTACCGAGACCTGACTTAAGAGCAGTAACAAAAGTGAAGAATTTCCATCTCAGGGATATAACATCCTTAGAGCTGACAGAAACAACAAATGTGGTGGAGGAGTGGCAACCATAATTAAAAATGATCTAAACGTACAACATCTTCCTATTAACTCACCCTGACTCTGTGATCTGGAAATTCTCATGTCACATCTTCAACTTAACCTTAATAAGGCCATCATAATCATAGCAGTACGTCTTCCCCTGGCTACAATACTAAATTCATAGAAAACCTACTTAGTTGGGCATCCTCTACCTTAAATCATGAAACAGTCATACTAGGCAACTTTAACTTAGACTGGGGTACCTGCACTTCCATTAACCCCACCAATCATATCAACCTTTTCGCTTTTACTCAACTCATATCCACTCCAACTCAAATTGACAAACACAGCACTAGACACTCAATACTAGACTGGGTACTCTCCAATCGTCCATACCTATACTCACAATCTGGTTGCCTTCCTGACTCCCTAAGTGACCATTTCCCCACCTACCTTATCAGACACAAAACTAACTTACCCAAAAACACTATCTATAAATATATCCACCCCAAAAAAATTCCGTCACAGATGCATTCAACTATCTCCTAAAACATCACAACTGGTCCTGAAAAACCTTTCCTTGGATGAGGCTGTTGCATATTTTAATACCTATTTCCTTAACATCCTAGACAACCTTGCTCCTATTCATAGAAGATGCTGGAAATCTACACCATAAACACTATGGAACAAACAGATGAAGCTTGGCACACATATCAAACCTGCAAAAGTGAAGCCTCCCTCCACAAATACCATCAGGTGCGCAACCTAGCCAATAAACTGATTAGATATGACAAAAAAATCATACTACACCACATTACAACAAAAACATAAAAGCAATCCACAAAACTTCTGGCTATCCATCAAACAATTCATAAATCCTGGACAAACCACTACCCTCTCTCCTAGCAATTTAAACCCCTACATAAGCACAGCAACCCAGTTCAACACATATTTCATTAACTCTGTTCTAGCTTTAGTTAACAATTACAACAAAGAGCTTCTTGTTCTTCCCTCAAGAGCTGATCACCAACCCACAGCCTTCTCATTTCAGCCTGTACCAACTTCCTATATCAAAAAATTCCTCCTCCAACTGAAACCCACTAGACTAGCTGCAGATCAACTCCCAAGTGAATTTATTTGACTAGCATCAGATTCTATGTCCTGTACTATCTCCATACTAATAAATTGCTGAATCATTGAACATTATGTACCAAAACACTGGAAAATTTCATATATAATACCCCTACACAAAGGTGGTTAATCCACCGAGTTATCCAACTATAGACCCATTGCCATACTCTCCCCTCTTAGCAAAATACTAGAAAAATGCATACACACTCAACAACTGCCCCACCTTATACAAAATAACCTATTTTCCAACTCCCTGCGTGGTTTCAGACCTAAACACAGTACCACCACAGCCCTCTTAAGTTTCACAAACACGATCAATCACCATAGAAGTAGTAACCAACTTGTCTCTTCCATCTTCTTAGATATGTCAAAAGCATTTGACACTGTATCACATCAAAAACTACTACTCGACTTAGCATCTGTTCATCTCTCTCTAGCTTCTATTGCGTGGTTCCACAGCTATTTGCCCAATCGACAACAATCAGTGATATGGAAAAATGAAATCTCTACTCTTCTACCCATCACTATTGGAGTCCCACAGGGCTCTATTCTAGGCCCCCTACTGTTCTCCATCTTTACAAACAGCATTAGCTCCATCTCTTCCCATTCCAGAATTATACTGTATGCAGATAATTCCACTGTTATCTGCGCATACCCCTGCCTGCTGGATCTTCTATCCAATACTCAATCTGCTTTCACTAACATAGAAATTTTCTTAAACAAAAAAAAAGACAACTTATATTAAACCCAAATAAGACTAAGATTATGATATTTTCAAATAACAAATCCCCATATTCCTCTTCAGCAAAGCACATACTTTCATCCAATGGAACTATAATTGAACCAGTAGATATCACAAAATTACTTGGATGTCTATATAATAGGTCTAGAACATTCCTCACCTCATCAGCTAGACAAGGAATTGCCAGAACACACCTCCTCTCAACTCTGCTATATGCTTCACCCATTTTCTCAAATCTCAGAAAGACTGACCTATATTAACTCGAGACACACTACCACAAAATCACTTGTTTTGCTGCCAGCCTACACAATAGAATCCACCACTGTACTGCTCTGAAACAATTACGCTAGCTTGAACTTCCAAACTTATTAACATTTGACCAGCTAGCTATTGCCCACACCTAGTACATCCTCACAACATTACTTGCTCCCTCTGCTCATCTAATAAACTACTATTACAAGTTAGTAAAGCCAATAACTCTTTTGGTGAATCCTTATTTTCATATAAAATAGCAAAAATGTGAAACTGCACTACTCAACTCATTCTTAATACCCCCAACACCTCTAAATTCAAACTACTTCTTAAAGAACATCTAGCCAACAACTGCCTTTGTTCCTGTATCACACCTGGATAATTCTATCTCCATATTGCTCTGTCCTGCTATACAACTTCTTTACTCTGTCCAAGCAAACTTATTGTATCTACCAATACTGATTTGTATATAAAGTGGATATAAAAAATGTACATACCCTGTTAAAATGCCAGGTTTTTGAGATATAAAAAATGAGACCACAATAAATCATTTCAAAATGTTTCCCACCTTTAATGTGAGCTATAACCTGTACAATTCAATTGAAAAACAAACAAATCTGTTAAGGGAAAAATGTTTAAAATAAAAAATGTAAAATAAGCTGGTTGTACAATTTTGCACACCCTTAAACTAATACTTTGTTGAAGCAGCTTTTGATTTAATTACAGCATTCAATCTTCTTGGGTACACACCTGCCATCAATTAAAGAGTTTTGAAGGGATATTTATTTTTTGATTTTCTGATAGGTTGCATGCTCTAGTTCTCTGAGGATTGTTTTAGTTTGAGTAGTGAGCCATGGGTTTGGCTTTTACATGCATCCTTCTGATGGGTGCTCGGTTGTTTAGGGTAGTGAGGAAGTTTCATTGAAGTATTGAACTGCTAAGTCAAGGTCGCTGTGTTTTAGTGGGCTCCTGTCACATAGATGTAAAATGGTTTTGAATGTGTTAAGGGAGAAGTTCTTTTTGTTAAGAATATGTTTATAGAGGGTGGTTTTTGGCAGGGCCATACAGTACTTTAGTGGGTATGTGGGCAGGTGATTACTTAGGGTGTGAGGAATGCAGCCTAATTGGTAACAGAGTGGGTCTGAATTGATAAGGATCCAGTTGAGAATTGATTGATTTTTACTATGTTTGTCATGTCTTGTGGGAGTTTTTATTAGTTGACTAAAACCATGAAGGTTTACGAATTTTGACGGATTATGGGAGGAGCACATAGTCCAGTCTATATTGATGTCCCCCATTATTATAGTTTCTTGGCTGAGAGTAGTTGAACCAACAGAGAAAGTCCTCAATTATGGTTGGTATGTTACCTGGTGAGATGTAGATGGCTATTATGTTAATGTGATTGTTTGGGTTTATATAATGTTGGGAGGTGAGTATTTCTAGGTTAGATAGGTTGGTGGGGTTGATTGTGTCTGTCAATTTTGAGATTATCCTTGTATATTATTACTATGCCCCCACCACGTTTATGGTTTCTGTCTTGTCTATGAATGTTATAGCTGGAGGTAAGTATTCCATTATCTTGAATGTGGGGTTTTAGGCAGGTTTCAGTTAGAGTTGTTTTGTCGGGGGAGTAGTGAGATAGGGTTGTGTGAAACTCTTAGATTTTGATTGGTAGGCTTTTAAGGTAGCAGGTCAGAGTTGCTATAACAGAGGTTGTAGGGGTTTACATTTGTTAGAGTGGTGAATAGGTTGGAGGTGTGTGTTTGGGATTGGGGACCTGGGTTGGCGTGTATGTCATCGCTTAATTTGATGTGGTTTTTGTAATAGTTGGGAATAGATAAAATAGATGGATAAGTAGTTTGGTGTATTTTTGGCATGGACTTGGACTTATTTTTAAGTCAAAAAGTTTGAGTGATGAGAGTTTTGTATTGGAGTTGATAAGATGTTCTGGAGACATAATAATGTTGAATAGTGTGGTGTTGTCCTTAATATAGGTTGGGTTGGTGGGGGAGTAAATGGTTGTGACTTTGAGGTGATGGAATGATGTAGAGAGGTAGGTAGTTATATGTAAGGCAAGGCCTGTTGTTGGTTTGATTAACATTCTGGTAATTTGTAGAGTAGTGTTTTGTAGGAACTGTTGGGGTTTTGTTCAAAGGAGTTGTGACTGTTATAGAGGAATTGGTGGGACTACTTAGTGAGTTAGAGTTTGGTGGCTAATGTACAATATTGTTAGTTATATTTTATGAGGTAGAGTAGGATTGCTAATGTGTGATATGTTTAGCTCCAAATACTTACCATTTAACTCTTCTTACTTCTGTGATATAGTCTTAGTCTCGAGGCCCATTTCTGTAATCTCTATTTTTTAACTTATTTCTGTTTGGATTTTTCTTTTCAGAAAAATTCAATTTTAAATATTTAAGAAGCAATTTCTGTAAACAAACTGTTTTGCAACATATGCAAATTGATAAAACCTAATGTGATACTTTATTAGAAATGCAACAGTACAACATTCTTCTTTATAAAAACTGTATAACAAGTATATATGAACTTTCTAAAGAATTTCAGCTATGTAAACCTAGCAATCTGTGATATTTATAGTCATATAGCTTAAGTTTGCTTACACTGTTTATTGCTTCTGAGCCACAGTTGTGGCTGAAAAGGGTATTTAGGCCACTGAACCTAGCCAGCTACTAAATAGTAAATAAATAAATACATACATACATACATACATACATACATACATACATAAATAAGAAAACAGGCAGAGGAAAAGAGCATAGTTTTTGGTGGACGGGTCTCATTTTCCTTTCTGAAGATGAAGGGTAGAAGGGATTGATAGCATGAGGCATGTATGGGAAGGAAGGAGGAAAAGGGGTAGGTAGTAGGGGCAGGCGAGCAAAATGCAGATAGTGAGTGAGATAGAGAGCGACAGGGGGGTATGGACACAATGTGGGGTCAACAGTGGACAGATGCAGTCACACGGATTGAAGACTGGAGATTAGTAGAACTGAGCAATAAGGAAGGATAACACCATTATAGGTGATAGGGAGGAGTATGGAAGACCTGTCTTACTAGCTCAAAGAGGAAGAGGAGTATGGAAGACCTATCTTACTAGCTCAGAGGGAACTCATCTAAATGTCAGTCACTCCAGTGACTGACATGATGTGCAGACCCTTCCTCTGGTAGCCTGATAGATGTGGCATGCTGGCTGTGTAACTCTCAGATACACAAGGAGATTCTCCAGGATCCTTGTGCATGTATCCAGCCTCCTGGTTCACCTGGGATGTGACCAATCACCACACCTGATTCTAGGTGACCCAGGGAAACCCCTGTGACCCATTTTCAGATGAGTTTCCCTTCTGATTATTCTGGGGGATTTTAATAAGGCAAATCTCAGCCATGCACTTCCTAAATTTACACAGCATATAAACTGTCCTACCAGAGATAGGAACACACTAGTTCATTGTTGTACAGTGTTAAAACATGCTTATTATGCTGTCCCCTGTGCAGCTTTGGGCTTTTCTGACCACTGTCTGATTCATTTGCTTCCTGTCTATAAGAGCAAGTTAAAATCTGTTAAACCTGTGATCAAAACATCGAGAAGTTGGACTATTGAGGCAAAGCTGAAGCTGCAAGCCTGCTTTGATTGTACAGACTGGAGTGTCTTTGAAGATTCTGCTGTTAACTTGCATGAACTGGCAGACACAGTAACATCTTGTGTTAACTTCTGTGAATATGTGTGTCTCCACTAAGACCTGGTTAAAATTTAACAACAGCAAACCCTGGTTTACTGCTAAACTTAAGCAGCTTTGTCAAGCCAAGGAAGATGCCTATAGAAGTGAGAATAGAACACTTTTTAGACAGGTATAGTGTAGTATATTCTTGCAGATACTATAGTAATAATAATATAAGAGTTAGGAGAAATGTTAGAGTGAAATCAAGAGTATAAGCAGGAGAAAGGAAAGAAGTATAAGTACAAACAATACACAATCAACAGATATTATAATAATATAAAAAAATAGCAATTATCATAGTAAAAAAAAAGTAATCGACAATGGTAATGTGCAGTACAACCTAGACTATTTAAAAGTCAAAAATAGTACGAAGTGAGTGTATGGAGACATAGTACAGGTTAGGTCAGCAATAGAGAAAAGGAAGTTGGAAGCGTAGTGATGATACAATGGATTTACTTAACAAAAAGTACATAAAGAGGATAGCAATAATGTAAAAAAAAAGGTAGATAATCAAAAATATAGTAAGATGGAAGATGTAACAGAGGATAGTAAGGACTAGAAAGGTAAGTTGAGTTTGTAGTCAGACTTACATGACTCCCTCTTCTATACATTATGTCATTCAGCCTCCATTAATTAATCTGAGGAGAATGTGTATAATTTTTTTAAAAGACAGCAAATTAAGAAAGCAGCTGGTCCAGATGGGGTTTCATCCTCCTTTTTAAAAACATGTACTGATCAACTGGCTCCTGTTTTTACTCAGATTTTTAATAAATCATTAGAGCTGTGTGAAGTTCCCTTATGTTTCAAACAGCCATAATCATTCCAGTACCTAAAAAATCCACTATAACAGGACCAAATGACTGTAGTCCTGTTGCTTTGACATCAGTGGTCATGAAGGGTTCCTATTATTTTAGCGAACGCATTAAATTGCGATCACTGAATCGTTGAACGTCATTACGCGAAATGGCAAAATTCCGAAAGCACGGAACAGCAATTTTTTTCTAGGAAAAAAATTACTGAGATGTTTTTGGCACTTTGCCATTTCCTCCACTGTGGTGCGATCTTGGAGTTGGTATATGTAAGTAGGGGGGCTGGGGTTGTGGGGGCAAACCCCCCCCCACTTTATTTTGTGTTTGGATTTTTTTTTTTATGGATCAGTGATTTTTTTCCCCCTAGGAAAAAAATTGCTGATCTGTGTGTTCGACGTTTTGGATTTTCGGGGCTTGTGGGTTGATTATATAGCTTTTGCAATTCAGTGCGTTCGCTAATATAATATAGACCCATCATGAAGACTTTTGAGAGGCTGGTGTTAGCTCACTTAAAGGATATTACAGCTCCCTCATTGGACCCCCTTCAGTATGCTTATCCAGAGAACTGGTCAGTGGATAATGCAGTTAATATGGGCCTGCACTGTATCTTGCAACATCCTGACATCCCAGGGACATATGCAAAGACTACATTTGTGGATTTCAGCTCTGTATTTAATACAATAATTCCAGAACTTCTTCACTTGAAACTCTCTTCTTTTTCCATTCCGACCACCAACTTTCACCAACCTTTCCTTTCAAGAAAACAGAAGGTGAAGCAGGAAATTAATTTACATTGACTATCAACAATACAGGTGGTGTCCCCCCCCAGTGTGCTCTCCCCACTGCTATTCTCCCTCTACACTAATGACTGCACCTCTAAGGACCCCCCTGTCTTTTTTAAAATCAGAGATGATACAACTATCATTGTGCTCATCAGGAATGGTGATGAGTCTGCATACAGATGGGAGGTTGAGCAGCAGGCCTGTTGGTGCCGTTAGAATAATCTGGAATTGAAAACTCTTAAAACTGTTTAGATGACAGTGGACTTTAGGAGTGGTACTACAGTATTATCCTCCCTCTTTATATTTAACACTGCTGTGTCAGTTGTGGAATCCTTCAAGTTTTTGGGATCTATAATCTCCCAGGACTTGAAGTGGGAGACCAATGTAGGGTCCATCATAAAAAAGGCACAACAGTAAACGTACTTTCTGCAATAGCTGAGGAAGTTCAACCTCCCACAGGAATTGTTTACAGCAGTCATCGAGTCTGTTCTCAGCTCTTCCATAACAGTGTGGTTTGGATATCTGTCTAATCATGACAAAAATGGGTTCCATCAAATAGTCAGGTCTCCCAAAAATATCATCGGTGCTAGTTTGCCCTCCTTACAGGACCTGTACTATTCCAGAGTCATGAAAAGGGCAGGGAAGAGCATCACTGTCCCTTCACATCCAGGCCACCATCTTTTTGAACTATTGCCATCAGCCAGGTGCTATAGATTATACGCACCAAGATGAGCAGATATAAGAACATTTTTTTCCACAGGCCATCAAGTTCATAAATGGTTAACTCAGCTTATTAATTTAGAGTATTCTTTTTTCCAAGCTTCCGAGGATTCTGCAATATTGTTTACATATTGCTAATACTTGAGTTGCATTTTGCACCTTGTATGTATATGTATATTAACTTTTTTGTCTTGTTCTTAGTAGTTGTATGTATGTATGTTGTTTGTCTTGTTCTTAATAGTCATATGTATGTTATTTATGTAATTCATACTTGGAGAGTCACTGAAACCGGAGTCAAATTCCTTGTATGCATGCATACTTGGCCAATAAATGTGATTCTGATTCTGATAAGGAGTGAATCCCCCCAACCCTAAGACATGACCATGGAAGCCACAAGTAAAACTATCCAGGTCACCTTCCACAGCTGCAGCACACACACATTGACTTGCACAGATGCAGGTCACCTTCCACAGCTGCAGCACACACACACACTGGCTTGCACAGACCAAGGTCACCTTCCACAGCTGCAACACACACATTGGCTTGCACAGACCCAGGTCACCTTCCACAGCTGCAGCACACACACATTGGCTTGCACAGATCCAGGTCACCTTCCACAGCTGCAGCACACACACACACATTGGCTTGCACAGACCAAGGTCACCTTTCACAGCTGCAGCACACACACATTGGCTTGCACAGACCCAGGTCACCTTCCACAGCTGCAGCACACACACATTGGCTTGCGCAGACCCAGGTCACCTTCCACAGCTGCAGCACACACACATTGGCTTGCACAGACCAAAGTGGCCATCACCACATCTAGATATATAGAAGGAGGGAACAAAAACAGAGAGAGAAAAAAATGAACACATTACTGCACACGTGTATGACAATTTGGATTTCAGTTTTACAGCCTAGATATTTGCATACTCTACTTTCTCCTCCCCCTAGAGAACCTGTCATTTGGCTGGACTCCCAGTATAAGGCAGTCTCCTTTGCCACTGTAAAATATAAAAGAAATATTAGTCAATACAACCTACCCCTGCCAACAGAAAGCAAAGGCAGCAATGAACAATATTTAGAAAATACAGTGAAAACTCGTTTATGTAATGTTTACTATAAAACAATGTCTCTCTCTTTCTCTGACCTCTGCCTCCCACTGGCAGAGAAGGTCAGGGTGGCACTACTGCAGGTTACTGTATCTATGCCGCAGTGCTGAGCAGAGTGGGTGATGTCCCTGGCTTCAGTCACCATCCTGGCAAGCTGGTACCAGGTATCACTGTTATACATGGGTCCATCCTGATGGACTAGCAAGTGCAGTATAACGGGGATGATCTTAGTTTCCTAACTGCACCAAGGAAGAACATTGCTGAAACTTGGGCCTGAAGAGGAAATGTCCACTCTACAGGTTATAGCAAGGATGACATCTGCATGATACATACACATTTTGCAGATCTTCAGGCAGCTAGGGTGCACTATAGAAAGTACATGATTGTAGACAACCAGAGGTATCAGGTTGCAGTGTTCCTGTACAAGCATACCATGGACACGATCTCCTATCCTGGAACTGGCAGGAAGCAGCATGGTAGCACTGACCTTGGGTGAAAGTCCAGTGCATTCTCGCAGTGATTCGGATACAATTGTACTAACTCTCTTTTTTAATTTCTCCAAATCTTTTGGGTTTCTAATACCATGATGGGAATGGACCCCATTCCTAAGTCAAAGTACAATTAAAGTTCATGAAATTAGTATTGTTTTAATCTCTGATGTCAGCCAGAAGTGCTCTTCATAGCCGCAGTGTGACCGGTAATGACTCCTTCTGCAATTTGTACATTGTATTGGTAACACATCTAAATATGATTGTAGATTCTTTTTTATAAAACCCATTGCTCCTACTACTATTGGAACTATCTGGGTATCTTTCTTCCACACTGCTCTCGTTTCTGCCTGCAAATCCTGCTATTTTATGACTTTGTGTCTCTCTGTATGCAAAAGACTGTAGTCACTGGGTGTGGAAATTTCAATGATCAATGCTACTTTTGTCTTCTTTTCATGGACCAATATATCCATTTTTCTAGCATCTATCTTTTGAATGGTTGGTAATAGATGATCCCATGTGATGTAGACTTCATCATTTTCTATGATGCTTTGCGGCTCATGTTTCCATCGTTTTTCAGCCACTTCAATACCATAATGTTTGCACAATCTCCAGTGCAACAGTCTTGCCACTGCAGCATAGTTACTGTACTATTAGGTCGTATTGCAGGAGATCACATTAGAGAAGCAACTCAGTAATGGGAATTCAATGGATAAGAGTTTGGGCTGCAATATATGCATACTGAAAGAAGACAAGACAACTGGTAATGTCCTTCAGGACTACATTCAGCACACCTGGGTGCAGGAACAACAGGAACAGATACTAAACAGTAGAGCTGTTGATGTAACATAATACAAGGTCATGACACATTACTGTCCTGCTGTGGTGAGACTCACCCTCAGGGAACAGAGTACCAAGTCATGACAGGTTACTGCTTTGCTGTAGCGGGGGGAGCAGGGTCACACTGACACATAATGGAGTATAAGGACAGGACAGATTACTGTCCTACTATGGGCAGCATCCTGTATCAGATGTGTAGAGACTGTGAGACATACACATGTATATAGGTTACAACAGTTGCCATCGGTATCGTAGTGTGAGAAGGTGGTAACATGCCCATTGCTGCTGTCAATGTGGTACAGGATCGGCACATTAGCAGACAGATGTGCAACCATGAAATGAAGGTGGGGGTACAGTGCTGTGATATGAGTGCTGTACCCAATAACAGTGTCTCTGTCCCTCACACACACACACACACACACACACACACACACACACACACACACACACACACACACACACACACAGATCCACATGCATGTGTAATGCACAGCAGTACACATCTTGTCTAATGCAGGCCCAATGAACACATGGCATGTGTATCCTTGAGAAGGGTAAAACAGACAATGCTTTGTGGGACTAGCTATGGCAGGGGTTACTGCAGGACATCAGTGCTATGGTTAACCAAAATAGGACACGAGTACAAGTGCATACCAGGATCAATCATGCAATACTGCATGCCAAGACCAAGGCACGGGACATCAGCAGGTAAACAACTAACAGAGAACTTTCTAACAGAAGTGGAAGGGTTCCTGGTAGTACAGGGAAAGTGAGATAATCCTTCTACTTTCCAGTGGCTGGGATGTAGAAGCTGAGCTGGTTATGATTGCTCAAGTTTCAGAATTGGATGCAACAGGTGATTCCTAGTATTTTCCAGTACTGTTTTACACTGCCCCACATGTGAAAGGGTTATTCAGCAGAACACATACATATATATTCACCAGGTTCATCAGTATTGCAATAGTGACAACTTGCAGCACAGGGTATATACATATCCATATGCTATTCATATATTTGAAATGTAACAGTACAGGCTTGGGGAGTAATCCATACAGGTTCTTCTGGTAGAGAGTCCAGCATAAGAGATTAGCACATGCCTGAGGTCAGGGGGGTCAGCTGTTACTGATAGAGGTGGCACCAAACATGTGGCACAGCCTGATAAGACAGTGAGACTGTCAACAATTGCATCAGAGAGCAGGCATATATCCCCCACTTATGAGAGGATCATGTAGGGGGGTGTGAACCTCTGGCATGACCTGTGTTTAACACTGGATGTCCTGCCCACTCAAAATACACAAGTGTAAACACCGCAGACAGAATCTGTGTGGCATGTTACCTCTGTGGTACATGCACCCATCATAGGGAAGAGTCATGTAGACACACACCACTGCTATGACTCCAGGTCATTCCCTAAATTGGATGCCACATTTGAGATTAAACAATGGACGATGTATAGGTCAGTAATCCAGGCACATCTAACCATTATGCACACCATGACAGTGATGTTGAGTAGGATGTACAGCCTGCTTGAGAAATTTTAACCACTTTGGTATGACATGGCATATAGGGACCTGGTCCACACACACAGCTGCTGAGGTCAATGGCAAAATATTTAGCATCCATTGATACATCTATGAGGACACTTTCAAATACCCTGCATTGCCATGGAAGGGTCCAGATATATGGTACATGGCTGAAGGTCCACTTACATAGATGGCGCACCTCTATACATAGTTCTTATTGCTATAGCTACTATCCAGAGATACTTCATGGGGTTATCCGCTCTAGGTCTCAGGGTTCAACAATGTCCCTATCCCCTGTTGGCCTGCTGAGTGCAGCACCTAGCTATGACCATTTTTGTGATCAGGAATGCTGTCCATCTTTTCCACCCCACACTGGGTGGCCATTTCAGAATCTTTGCACATGCTCTCAAAGTCAACACCTTCCCTTGTGCAGGATGCATCTGTCCTAAATAATGCAGTGCCACACTTTATACCTGGCTAATGTTCATGACATGGAAACTCCACTCTGACATTGGATGATGCAGTCCCTGACTTTCCCAATCTGTTTTCTGTCTGCACAGCTCCATATCCATCTCCTGTAATTCTTGTTGCTGTGGTAGTGGTGCTGTCATTTGTCACTGTGACTAAGCAGAAATGATGATTGTATTCTGGCCATCCCTGTGGTCTGTGTGGGTAAGGTAATGGATGTTGAATGGCATTGCCAGTCACTGCACTGTAATACCTAACCTGGTTGTGTTAACACATACATCTGTGTTTTCCTTGTCATGTTCACAGTTGTGGATAGATGTCACTGCTTTGTCAGTGCTGCTGTACTGAACCAACCAACTCTGCCTTGTAGGGGTGTCACTATAGCCAGTTGCTTTGAATATCTGACTCTTCATCTACTGCTGTACACATCTGCCGAGCAGTACTGCAATATTCCTATGCTGTGACTGCTTGTGTATTACTACATTGTGTTATATGGTGCACAACCTACTTACTGCATGTTATGCACACCACACTGCACAACCAAATATATCCAAATAAGAGAAGCATAACGTCAGGAGTCTAAACACTAGTTCAGTGATGTTCTATGTTTTTGACAGAGCATGTTGTACAGCATCTCAGCCCCAGTCTATGAGCTTTAGATGTTGTCATCAGCCATGGTTCTAAGGCATACTTTGTGTATCACTTGGGACATACAGCAGTTTTCACCATTATAAATGGCATGTGGCTTACATCCATGGCAACAGCATATCCTGCACTCTGTGGCTGGCAGTTTGTGCAGCCACCAACTAGATATCCTTGTAGAAAGTCACCCTGTCCAAAATTTTGGTAAAGGTTGCCCATATGTCAGATTTTAGAATCATGGGAACTGCCTGGTTGGTGCACAGACACACTGTATATAACAGCCTGTGTGTTACTCATTACCTGAAAGCTGATGAAGTGTAAAACCTTTCAGATGATATAGTAGATGTCATGGGGAACAGGTGAGGTCTTGATGACAATGCGGTTGCAGTCAGTGTTCCCAAAGGACCTCAGAGAAATTGGCTATGTTCTTGAATGACTGCATAGTGTTGGTTCTCTCCTCTGTTGTCCATGGAAACTATTTATTCTCTTCCATATGCCATTCCAGCATCGCATCAAGGAACCAGTGTAAAATTTGGGAAACCAACTCCTAACATGTCTTTTGAAAGAGGGACGGCACAGTGGTGCAGTGGTTGCATTGTTGCCTCACAGCAAGAGGTTCTCCGGTTTGATTCTCAGCTGGGGTGCCTTCTGCGTGGAGTCTGCATGTCCTCCCTGTATTCATGTGGGTTTCCTCTAGGTGCTCCAGTTTCCTCCCATGTTACAAAGACATACATCTGGAGCTTTTCTCCCAGGGCCTCTGCTGAGAATTGGCTTTGTTCTAGGTCAGACTTTCCCGGTAAACAAATGTTAAGTAAATAAATAATAAATAAGTAAGCGTTCCCCATAGCAAGGATGATTTATGCTACTGAAACATTAGTACCTATTGGTATTGGTAGTCCATGTATGGACAACAGCACCACTCAGTCTCAAAGTGCAAGAAATCTGGACATAATCAAAATAATGGAGGGGGGCATATAATCCAGGATAGATTTTAAATGGTACTCTCACAAACTTTAGAAAGATGTTAGACAAACAGAATTACATTAGCATGCATTTTCTGAAAGATATTTAGTCTGAAACGCAAATGGATGTCATTATTTAGTGACTTCAGCCCTCAATAATTTGCAAGAAAACCACAAATTTTATGAGGAGGAGACCAAAAATTTGAGGAAAAAGCTAGACTTTTTTTTTAGAGTAAACTCTTGGCTAGGCTTGTAAGTATCCCAGGACCATTAGCCTAGTAACCTCCTATGACACTGTGCAAAAATCAGAAAGTTAAGTATGCCAGCACATGTCTACTTCCATATGGTATCTTTGTTCTACAGTAGTAGTTGATGTTATAGTCATGGAGGTGATGGTAATGGCATATCAGCTGCCTGTGGATTCATATGCTGAGGGTGATAGCATGCAGCATTGCGTACTCTCTTTATAAAAGAGGTCATAATACATGCGACTGTGCTAATGCTGAGGCTACACCATCCTAATATGAATATAACATGTGCTGCTGCTGCTCTAATGCTGCACCTTAATGTGAATGTAACACATACTGCTGTGCTAATGCTGCACGTTAATGTGAATGTAACACATACTGCTGTGCTAATGCTGCATCTTAATGTGAATGTAATGTGCTGCTGTTCTAATGCTGCATCTTAATGTGAATGTAATGTGCTGCTGTGCTAATGCTGCATCTTAATGTGAATGTAACACATGCTGCTGTGCTAATGCTGCATCTTAATGTGAATGCAACACATGCTGCTGTGCTAATGCTGCATCTTAATGTGAATGCAACACATGCTGCTGTGCTAATGCTGCATCTTAATGTGAATGCAACACATGCTGCTGTGCTAATGCTGCATCTTAATGTGAATGTAATGTGCTGCTGTGCTAATGCTGCATCTTAATGTGAATGTAATGTGCTGCTGTGCTAATGCTGCATCTTCATGTGAATGCAACACATGCTGCTGTGCTAATGCTGCATCTTAATGTGAATGTAATGCATGCTGCTGTTCTAATGCTGCATCTTAATGTGAATGTAATGCATGCTGCTGTTCTAATGCTGCATTGTGTTGTGAATGTAATGTGCTGCTGTGCTAATGCTGCATCTTCATGTGAATGCAACACATGCTGCTGTGCTAATGCTGCATCTTAATGTGAATGTAGCATGTAATGCTGAGGCTACACTGAGTATCATAATGTGAATGCAACACATGCTGCTGTTCTAATGCTGCATTGTAATGTGAATGTAATGTGTTTTTGTGGTAATGCTGCATTGTAATGTGAATATAACACATGCTGCTACTGTTCTAATGCTGCATCATAATGTGAATGTAACACGTGCTGCTGTGCTAATGCTGCATCTTAATGTGATTGCAGCATGTGCTACTATGTTAATGCTGAGGCTACACCGAGCATCATAATGTGAATGTAAAACATACTGCTGTGCTAATGCTGCATCTTAATTTGAATGTAACACATGTTCCACTAATGCTGAGGCTACAATGATCATCATAACATCAATGTCACATGTGTTGCTGTGCTAATGCTGTGGCTACACTTGCATCATAATGTGAATGTAATGTGCTGCTGTTCTAATGCTGCATTGTAATGTGAATGTAACACGTGCGGCTGTGCTAATGGTGAGGCTATACTGAGCATCATAATGTGAATGAAGCTAGCGTAATGCAGCTCATTGACCTAAATGTATGCATCTCTGAATTGCTCTTCCATATTTGATTTCATTATTTGCATGTATGATGGTGCTCATTACCATATTGCCACTCATTTGCATGGTATTTTGCAGTCATTTGCATACCTTGTATTATGCCTTTATTTGTGTATCTAAATCACCTACTTCCTTTATATTATTGCTTACTGCTGTCTGTGCTTATTGATACTGAATACCACCTCTGTGTTTTAATTTTTGTAAGTTATTAGTTACAAAAAATGATGGCAATATCTATTTATTAATTGGAAATGTTATTTTTTGTTAATGTGGCTACTAATCTTTGTGTGGGTAATGCTCAGTTCACAATGTTCCACCAACTGGTATTCCCATAGTAGTGTTAGTATTTTTATATAATATAAATAATTTTTCACATTGTGTTTGTCTATCCCAACCTTCGGACTTCATTTCTGCCCATGTCTAGTATTGTTGCATCTTTCATGACACTTTTAAAACTAATACCTATGTTATTTTTATCTAAAATGGCATGACCAAACTTTTTCTTATTGCCCTCATCAAAAAAGAGTGTTATTTTTATATTTGGTTAGCTTGTTTACCTTGGAGGTAGTACACTGATCACAACAGATTGTTTAACGTTCACAAATATATATATATATATTTTATTTTATTTATTTTACATTTGTTGACCGGGCTAGTCCAACTGGATACATGTCCATTTTCAGTGGAGGCCCGGGGAGAAAAGCTCCACATTCCAGAAAAAAGATCACGATAACATAAGTACATTACTAAGATTTAACAAATTTAACTAGTAAATACATTTTAGCTAAGAGAATACTAGTAAATACATTTTAGCTTAAGAGTAAGGAAAACGTATTCTAAGCTAACATATCATGTATGGATATACATACAACAAAAAATAGTAGGTAAGTAAAATTGAGCACTATTTGAACTTTCAGATGGTTTTACAGACAATGGTGTTAGTAGAAAAGGAATAGCTAGTTTGTGTGAGTGAGAAGAAAAGGGTCAGGAGACAGTGGAGGAAGTTAGTCTGGGTTTGCACAGGGGCATAGCCAGTGTGATTTAAGGTATGGTTTGAGCTTGGATTTAAATAGGGTAGTAGAAGGTAGGTAGGTTAAATCAGTAGGGAGGGAGTTCCAGGTTTTACCCACTGTGTTAGAGAATAGAGAATTTCCAGCCAGATTGTTGGTTTTACATATCTTTACCATTATTTTGTTTGAAGAGCGCAGGGTTTTCAGGTTATTGTAGGGGGTGATTAGATTAGTTAGTATTGGGGTAGATGTAGGATGAAACAGTATCTTATAGGCAATAGTTAGCTGGTTTGATACAATAAGATTTGGCAATTCTAACCACCCTAGTTGATTAAGATTGTTACAATGATGGGTTCTATAGATAGAGCCAGTTGCAAATCTGGCAATATTATTGTAGGAGCTAGCCAGCTTGCTCAGATTGCTTTTGCATAGTTTGGTATAGATAGGGGAAGCATATAGTAGAGTATATATATATATATATATATATATATATATATATATATAGATATATATATTACAAATAAAACATAAGTAATTCACAAACATGGAATAACTGCAGATGGTACTGAATCCAGCAGAGAACTGAAACAATGAGAGAATATTATTAACAGAGGAGAAAAAAAAATTAGTAGTAAATATAGGAGGTAATCATTAGATGATAGCAGAGGGTGGAAGTTGAGGTGATGTGTCCAGTGGAAAAGCACTTGCAGTCAGATTTTTGTTGGAGGTGTCTTTTGAGTGATGCTTTGAAAGTGGGGGAAAAAAAGCAATTTCTTTTAGATTGGGAGGTAGGATTGCCAGAGTTTGGCTGCAGGGATGTAGAAGGAGCAGACAGTACAGTGCAGTTTGGTTTTGGAAGAGAGTGGTTCTGCTATGAAGTTTGGCAGCAAGAGACAAGAATGTACCTAGATGAAATAGTCTGAAAAGAGGAGACACTAGGAACAGCTCAGTTCTGAAGTGAAATGAGAGCTATTTGGCCTTGCAGAAGGTGATGCAGTGATGTCCCCGAGAGGGGAGTGAGGGAAGTGGAAATAAACTGGTAGATTGTTTTTTAGAATGGACTATAGAATGGATGAGTTTTTTAAGCTGTCATCTTATCCATTATCTGATTACTAACCAATATGTCCAAACAAAATGGTTTAATAAAGTTTATCATATTGCATACACTTTAATCATGGTGCTCAAGAAATAAAGAATAATGTGGTATCTTGTTATTCAGCTTTTTACACTTTTCATGTAATCTGCAATGCTACAGCCCTGCAATGAGTTTAAAGGCTATGGGACCTCATACAAAGTTACTACCAGCCAATGTCCATGTCTCGAAGGCCCTGAATACCTTTCCCCAAATTACAAATTAACCATTTTCTTAAATGAGTCCAAATTATTTGCTTGTCTAACCTTTAAACGTAATATATTCCAACTCTTCCCTACCCTGAAATGAAAACAAAACTTCTCCCCGCTTAGTATTCATTTTGTCAGCCCTTACTGTTATATTTGTATTTGTTGTCATTTGGTAATGAAGCTACATGTAGCAACTCCTCAGTACCTAAATGCTTCCTCGAAGTAAATCTAGTGCACTTAAGTGGATGTGATCTGAGTAACAAAACTTCCCAGCTTTGGGCAATAAATACAAGTTAACACCACTTGAAGTTAACTATGCTAACTTAATCCTATATTTTGAACAATGAGCTAGATTTCTGAGTTATACTTCATAAGGACAGAACATTCCAAAGGGATGGATGAGATGCATTACCTGGCAAACTCCAGACTGAGTGACCTGCAGCCACTTGATGCAATTAGTGGAAAAAGGTAATTAATACCGATGAAGGAAAACACTCAAAGCCACTTGTGTCTATCTGAAACTGGATATCCTTAAACATAACAAATATTCTGTCCTGGATGGAAGAAAATCTGTTGGGAATACAGTTCATACTCAGTGTCTATAGTATACCACAGACTCCTTTAAATTAAATTGTTTATTCATCAAGCATCAGACATGACTTACTACTCTTAAAATATGCAGTACAAACAATAACATACATTATTTACTTACATTTTTTGGCAAAATTTAGAGTGAATGACTGCTTGACCCTAGGCTGTGCACTTCATTCACACATCTACACCCCTGGACATCACTATATTTGCATTTAGATTAGATTGGAGTAGTAGTGCATTTAATTATTTATTTATTTTTGTTAACAGTATCAGAAGAGTGATCCAGGTAGACCAATTTCAAATTCAGCCTGGAAAAATGCTTCTTAATGAACAAACAAACCAAACAACAGCATAAATAAAAGTTGTATCTTAGAATTACACAAAGTTGGAACATTAAAATTTGAAATGTAACATTAAACAATGGGTTATATATATATATATATATATATATATATATATATATATATATATATTATTGGATAGTCATCTGAATAACAAGATAATATTGCAGTGAAACTGGTCATAATTTGAAATAAATTAATTGTAGTGAGACTGGTAGTATATTTTTAAATAAGTGAGCTTGTGGACCCCTGTGCTCTAGTGGTGATTGCAAATCTACAAGGTGGTGTCTACTTTCCCTGTATTTGTGTGATCATGGAGTATATATACGTTGGGGGGGGGGTGCAGCACTCAAGACTTGCCTTCCAGCAAAAAAAAAAAAAAAAGCTGTTTGTTATAGTGTGTGTGTGTGTGTGTGTGTGTGTGTGTGTGTGTGTGTGTGTGTGTGTGTGTGTGTGTGTGTGTGTGTGTTGCTAGGTAATAGAGAATGTGTTACTTGAGTGCAGTAGTTGAAAATTGCTGTGTTTGTGTGTGCCTGAACAGAATGTGGTGTTAGTATGGTTCTCTCTGGTATATGAGTTGCATTTGGTTGTGTAATTGCTCCTTGTTTGTCTGGCACTGCAGTTGGTGATTGATTGGGCACCTATTTCACTTTTTTGTAACACAATCACTTTGTCTCAGGTAGTGTATGTTCAATTGGATTTCAACGCGATCTATTGTCATACACTCTAAATAACATATTGGCGAGCTATTATTTATTTACAGGAAGCTGAATTTCAGGGTGAGAGAAAGATGAAGACAAGTAAGGCAGGAAGCATAAGCATAAGAAAAAAAGAGAAAAGAAAAATAAATGTACAGTAGAGATATATGCTTAGGGTGAGATGGTTAGCCAAACAGAGAAAATGTCAGGTATAGAAGGCAGAGGTGATATTATTGTCGAATATTGTCAAGGAAAGAGGAGGTTTAATTAGGGAAGTGAAGGGAATGAAATGAAAGTTTATCTGATTGTAGGAGTAACTGAAAATTATGAAGAGTGTTGGTCAGACGAATTAAAATTGCTGTGAACATGACTTTGGGTCACGTACACTGTATAATTTGTAGATGGTAGGCTTTAAGCTTAAATCAGAATTTATGATAGTTACTGATATTGGAAGAGACAGATTTTCAGATTTTGGGGGCTAGAGCTGAGAATGAGTGTTTGGTACAAATTTTTTGTAATGTGGAGCAAGAAGTAATAGGGCATTTTCAAGTGAGAGTGAAGGCTATAAGGTTTTTTTATGTTACTGTGAGCCTATGTGACAAATATAGGAAGGAGCTTAAATAAGAGGGAACCTAGCAGGAGTAGAGATCTTTGCTGACTTGACACTTTGCCTAGGTGAGAAAGACGGTGTTCATGTTGCGGGGGGTGAAGTAATAAACTTGCAGATCATATTTGATGCAGTTTGAAGATAATTTGAGTTATTTCTAGAAATGAGGCGATGATGGGTAGTTCTATTCTCATTGCACTAGAAAAAATACTTTGTCTGCTGCTGCTTCTCTGGTAGACAGGGTTAGAAAATGTGAGATTCTTTCAAGCTTGGAACAAAAGCTGTTGGATTTTATTCCTTGTGTGGTTGATGTTGAGTTAGGAATAGAAGTTTGGATTTAAACAATGTCAAGGATATCTAAAAGAGTGTGTTATTTCTCATTGTTTGTTGTCATATTCCAAAATATGCAGATTGAGGTAACTAAAAAGAATTTCTTGTTAGTTTCTAAGGTCATTTTATTTATTTATTGCTTATGTTGAATGGGAAAGTCTGATTGGGTGGAAAACCCCTTTTCAGCAGAGGCCCAGGGAGGAAAAACTCCACAAGACACAGTGAAAAAGTAACATACATTCATAGTTTGATGAATTGTTTGACCATACAATAATGAGAAAATAACATCATTAACAAGGTACGTTAAGAATAACATACAAACATTATATAATCATGATACAGGCAATAGAACTGTATGAAAAGTCATTTAAAGGTAGATCAGCGTGAGTGTTTAGACAAAGTTTAGACCCATAATATAATATAATAGTCAGACAGTGGTAAAGTGAACTTTCATAACAATGAAAATTTGAGGAGAGTATGGTATAGTGTTTTGGCCAGGTAAATATAATAGTACAGGAAAAGATAAAAGATTGTATTATCTTTATGCTTATAAGTTGTGTTCCTTGCATTGGAGGATAACATATAAAATGCTAAAACAAATATAAGCTTATCTCTGGGTCAGCAGAGGCAAAAACATGTACAGTAACATGGTTAAACGTCTGTTTATTTTAGGTAATACTTATGTAAGCAGCTGTAAATATGGAATGATTGCTCCTACTCAGAAAGCATGTATTTTTTAAAGTACACAGTTTTGTGTATTTGGTCTTTGTTACTTGGATATGAGGTGAATAGTGATTTTTTTATGTTCTGAATAATGTAACATATGAAGTTAAAAAGAAGTGTCAATTTGCAGTGTTCTAGCAGACTCACCTGCTGGCATGCAGTATGTAAGTTGTTAAAAGGGAATGCACTGAGAAATATATTAGAAAGGTACATTATTTTTGATCCTTAGAATGTTTGCATTGAAAATAATGATTTAGAATGAAAGAGGGCCTTCGCGATGTGGATAAAAACTGTGAGAATGAACTTGTATAAAGAAATGTAAGATGCACATAATGTTACAGGAGACACATTTAGACAAAGCAGAATGCGACAAGTTCATAAACATTTTTTCAAGGAGGATAATGATAAGAAAACCAAAGATAAATAAACAAATAAGAATATTTTTAGGGAGAGAGAGGCACTAGTAGAGATAAAGGAAAAAAGAACAAATAAATATGGAATCTATGTAGTGATAAGGCAGTATTGAATGACCAAGATAATTCTTTGACATGCATGTTATTCCTCCTAAAATAAATGTATTAGGATAACTTTAGGAGACAAGGCATTTTATTCACATGAAGTCATTAGAATATGGTTTATAGTAACAAAGATGCGTCAAAGGGTGGCCTAGAAGGGTGATAACTATAGATGGAAGATTTTAAAAGAAATATACAAAAAATGCTTGACACAGAGAATGCATTTTAAGTATTGGGGCCCAAATAAAATTCACATATACTATTTCCCAAGATGTAGCAACTAGGTCAGACTAGACAGGAAGTATTTGTCACAGAAGAATGTTAATTTAATCGAAAGATTTGTGGCTCACCCTATGGCTGTATTTGATTTTACCTCTGTAGTGACAGCAGTGAGGATACAGAAGAAAAGAGATAAAGGGATTTTTTTTCATTTCTGATCTTATCTCTCCTCGCCAAAATACCTGAGAAATGTACTCAGAAACAATTGCTAGACTATCTCCTGCAGGAAGAAGTCCTATCCCCCACACAACATGCCTTCCGTACTTCCCACATACTAGCACTGCCCTTCTAACCTATATAGATGCTGTCAATAAAGTTAGAGATAATGGCAAACTAGTCTCGTCCTTCCTTCTAGACTTGTCTAAAGCCTTCGACATAGTTTGTCACAGCAAACATCTTCTTCCAATGTCCTCATTAGGTCTCTCTCAGCCCACCCTTTTGTGGTTCAAATGTTACCCGTTCAATAGGTATCAGTAAAATGGAGCCTCATGCTCTCTCCTTACCTCCCAGTCACCACTGGTGTGCGCCAAGGCTCTATCCTTGGTCCTTTCCTCTTTAACATTTTCATCAACATGCACTATATTTCCACACAACAGGCCACCCAAATACAATACGCAGATGATTCTGCTCTCATTTGCACATCTGACAATATGGCACACCACCAAAAGTTACTCAGGAAGCTTTAGCAGCCACTGAGACATTGCTTTGTAACTCACAACTCTTGCTTAACCCCAAAAAGACCAAACTACTACTTTCATTTTTTTTTTCAAACTGGCTTATAAGGTAGTACCCCACTCACACTTGGGTAACCCTGATCATCTGGCCATCATGCTAATCCCTGTGTACAAACCACTATTAATAAGAAGCAAGCCAACCAAGAATCAAATAAGAGTATGGCCAGAGGGAGCAGTCTCAGCACTCCAGGACTCCTTTGAGAACATGGACTGGAATATGTTTAATGACATGGCTATGGGGAACTAACACATCAATCTGGACGCTGTGTTGGCATACATATCTATGTGTGTGGACCACGTGACAGTCAGTCAACAATTCCATCACCATAAGGGCCAACCAAAACCCTGGATCACAAATGAAGCATATGAGCTCCTAAGAGCACGCAGTGCTGCCTTTAAAGCAGGAGACAAGGATACCCTCAGACAGACCACAAACAACCTAAATAGGGGAATAAAGAAGGCAAAGCATGCCTACAGACAAGAAATCCAGAGTCAGTTCTCAGACTTAAGGGACTCCAGATTTCTGTGGCAGGAAATACGATCCTTAATAGACTGTAGTCCTTTATCTTCAAAGTGTAATGACAACACTGAATTTCTAAATGAGCTCAACACCTACTTTATTAGGTTTGATGAAGGGAATGGCACAAAAGCCACAAAACTCACCACCAGGCAAAATGAAGTAGTATTCTGCCTCAGTTCAGACCACGTTCAGAGAATTCTAAGCTGGGTGAACCCAAGAAACGTGGCTGGACCATACAACATTCTGGGGTGTGTGCTAAGAGACTGTGCTGTTCAAATGATGATAGTTCTTACTGACATATTTAATACATCTCTATGTTAGGCCATAGTACCCAGGTGCTTCAAGAACACAACGATCATATCACTATCCAAAAAGTCTCAAACAGCAAGCCTGGATGACCTCTCACCTGTATAGCAATGAAGTGCTTCAAAACACTGATCAAAGACTATATTACAACAAATCTCCCTGCAGATCTGGATCCACTCCAATTTGCTTATTGGTCGAACTGTTCCATTGTAGATGCTATCTCACTGGCACTGCACACATCCATGGCCAACCTGGAAAACAAGAACTGTTATGTCCGACTATTATTCATTGACTTCAGCTCTGTCTTTAACACAGCTATACCCAACATCTGATAGAGAAACTGTTTCATTTGGGTATCAGCACTCCCATGTGTGACTGGATTTTGCACTTCCTTATTGACAGACCACAAAGAGTGAGTGTAGGCGATAATACTTCAGAGAGCACTACACTGAGCACAGGAGTTCCTCAATGATGTGTTCTCAGTCCTCTGCTGTTCACCATGCTGACCCATGACTGTGCAGCTAGTAACAGCTCAAATCACATCATCAGATTTGTGGATGGCACTACAATAGTAGGCTTAATCAGCACTGGTGATGAAACAGCATACAGGGAGGGGGTGAAACATCTGATTGACTGGTGTGACAACAACAACCTGGCTCTGAACATAAAACCAAAGAGGTAATAGTGGACTTCAGGAAAAGCCACAAGGCACATTCTCCTCTCACAATCAATGGAGAAACAGTAGAAAGGGTGAAGAGCACCAGATACCTGGGGGTGCACTTTGCAGAAGACTTGGCATGATCAACTAACACAAATCTCATTGTTCAGAAGGCACAACAAAGGCTCCATTTCCTACGCAGGTTGAAGAGAGCAAACCTTTCATAGTCAGTCCTCACAACCTTCTACAGAAGCACCATTGAAAGCATCTTGACAAATAATATTGCAGTTTGGTATGGGAACTGCAAGGCTACAGATCGTAAGGCTCTCCAAAGGGTGGTGAAGGTGGCAGAGAGGATCACCATATCCATACTACCATCTATACAGGATCTGCACTCTGCACAGTGTCTCAGTAGAGCTACAAAGACTCCCAAAGATCGAACCCACCCAGCTCAGGGACTGTTCTTCAGCTTGACTTTGGCCAAGTGCTATAGAAGTATATGTTGCAAAATGACTAGCTTCTGAAATAGCTTCTTTCCTCAGGCTGTTAGACTTCTTAAACCTGAGTAGCAATTCCAGCCAACAGGTCACCTAGACAGAGGCCACACAGTCTGAAGGATATCTCTCTCCTTATAGTGCAGTCAACCCACTGTTATGTTCTTCTCACCTGTGCAATAGGTCATTGAAAGCTTCTTACATTTTTGTGCAGTATCTCAAAGAACAAATTACATTCCGTACAACTGAAAGTGCTGTAGTCTCATAAGGGTCAAGTCCCAACCATGCAATATATCGACCTGTCCAATACTACATGCTGCTAATAGAGATGCAAAAATGTAATTATGTGCTAGTGTCATGTCAAATGTTTTTTATTTATATCAATTATATATTTATATGTATTGTCTGCACATAGAGCTCGAGCAACAAAATTTGGTTTTGTGGTGTGGGTCTAAATAACGATAAAGTTTACTTTGACTTTGACTTTTTTCCCGAAATCCCTCTCTCATGAAAAAAACTATATTTAAAGTCCTCTCTCTTGACAATACAACCATTTAAGTCACTTCTCATAGCAAACTATTAGGGGTGATAGTGGATAACAATCTTACATTCGACCTGCATATACAAAATTGCATAAGAAAAACTCATCAAAAACTCTGGATGCTTTACAGAGCCAAAAACTTTCTCACCGATGCAACTGAAACTACACTTGCCACTACTTATCTCCACCCCACTTTATGGCACTCTCATCCTTGCTAACCTTCAGGATTTACAAAAATTGAAACTTGAACAATGCTATAACAAAGTTTTAAAATTTGCAGCACATACCCCTTTCAGAACCCACCACTGTATAAATGTACCTTGAGACACTGATTCTCTATTTAATGTTTCTGTATTTAATTATTTTATATTAATTATTAAACAGTAATCTCTCCTGCTTGATGTTAACTACAACTGGGGCTAGTTTGGATTCTGCTTTTATATCCTTATACCTTTGTCTGTCCCACACTGTGCATCCTACTACCCATATCAAGAACTTATTCTGCGTCACCTCAAGCTTCCTAAACTGCTCTGCCCAGGTGTCTGTGCCACACAGAAGCATTAAATCACATGACTATTTTGTACATCTTATTTGTCGGCCTCTTTGTCATTCTTCTGGCACATACAACCCCTGACTCTGCTCCATTTGTACAGCACTGCTGATCCCATGCTTGACTTCCCTTCTCTTCTTCTACCCCTCCCAGCTACTTGAAAGTGTTACCCTATTCTACTACTTTCCCTTCTAACTCAGTTTTTAGTTACTTCTGATTTCTCCCAATTCCTGACATTTCAACTGTCTTTTCTGTACTTGGTCTTCTCCCGTGTGCCTTAAGTTTTGTATTTCAGTCCTCTATCATGTGCCGAAGTTCCTGTTCAGAGTCTGCTTGTGGTGCCACTTTTCTGCATATTGCAGCTTTGTAAAACTGTCTGCTCTGACCTGTCTGGTAATGTAGTCCCTCACCAGTATGAACAGTCACCTCAGAGCTGAATTCTGATGCACACCCACTCACACAGGTAATTCCTGTCTGAGTCCCAGCACTCTTTTTTTGTCATTGAGTCCTTGTACATAGCCAGCACTAAGTCTACCAATGTTTCTGGGACATTAACAGAACTGCCCAGATCAGCTTTCTTGGGACATGACAAATGTCTTCTCCAACACTAAAATAAATTCATCCATAAAACCCCTACAATATTTCTCCATATGCTCATCCATCCTTCCCCTTAACACTCCACTTCCAAAAATCAAGCCACTTCCATTCCATTCGACCACCCTAAATGAAAAGTTCAAAGACCTCCTCATCAAACAATTCCCCCTCCATAAACACCTACTTCTATCAGGTGATATACATCCTAATCCTGGTCCTGGAACAACAACCCCAATCTCAACTTTTCACTCCACAAACCCTTCAAACAACTCCTCTTTAAAAAAACAGATATCCTTCTACTCTCTGAATCTTAAAAGTATCCTTAACAAAGTCAGTGAATTCCATGCCTGGATGGCAAACTACACTCCTGACATAATCGGCCTAACAGAAACATGGTTGAAGCCACACAACCAGGACAAAGATATCCTCCCACCTGGTTATAATATCCTTAGGCTTGACAGGCAAAAGAAAAAAGGGCGGTGGAGTTGCCATTGTCTACTCTAATCATCTCACTCCAATAAACCCAGATAAACTCACTCCTTCCTTCTCACCTGCTGAACTCCTACTAGCCAACCTTAAACTGAACAACTATACCACTATTACTGTTGTAGCCATTTATATTCCCCCAGGAAACAACATTACCATCTTGGAAAACATTCTCTCCCACCTCTCTCAGACCATCCATAACAAAACTATTCTCCTTGGGGATGTAAATATCGATTGGCTCTCTCTTCAAGCACCTACCTCAACCTCCTTCATCAACCTGCATGGCTTTGAGCAACTAATATCTACTCCTACACATACTAATAAATCCCAACTCCCCAGCTTTCTTCTAGATTGGATCTTAGTTTCTCACACCATGAAATATCACTTCCCTGAGACCCTACCTAATGCCTTCAGCGATCACTCCCCCATAAGAGTCATCAGACATACCCCTCACTTCTTGAGGCCCCACAAGCACATAACCTCCCGCAAACTTTCCAGCTTCTGCCCAGAGACCTTCAAAGACACTCTCTCTAGGGTTAACTGGTCACATCTAACTACTCTGCCCACTGATGAAGCTGTCCATTCTTTCAACTCAGCCTTTCTAAACATCCTAAATTCTCTTGCTCCTCTCTGCACTGTCAGAATAAAATCTAATATATCTCCCTGGCTACTTTCTATCTCCCATAACCTTATGAAAAACAGAGACAGAATGTGGAAATTATGGATAAAAAACAAAATCCCTATTCATTTACAACAGTATAAAGAACTCAGAAACCTGGTCAGAAAACATATACTTAAAGACAAAAAGAACTTTTACACCAACCCCCTCCTCTACGCTAAGGTCTGACCCAAAAAAATTCTGGAACTCTATCAACCACATTTTGCACTCAGGTAACCCTTCCCCTCCAAACCCCTGCTGGACAATACTCCAGAAGAAACTGCAGGCACTTCCAACTCTCACTTTATCGAATCTATAACCAAGATGTTTCACTCATACCTCCCTACTAAAGATGCAAACAACCTCTTAAATTCAACTTGCTCACCTAAGCCTACTAACTCTCTCACTCTCACAACAGTACCTACAAACTATATAAAATCTCTTCTCTCAAAATTTAAACCATGCTCTCTGTCTGTAAACAATCTACCCTCTTATTTCCTACAGATTGCTGCTGAACCACTAGGTATTCCTATATCCATCTTAATCAATCGCTCCATCTCTGAATCTTATGTCCCCTTGCTATGGAAAAAACTTTACACCCTGCCTCTTCATAAAGGAAGCAACTCCACTGACATTACTAATTTCAGGCCTATTGCAATCCTGTTTCTTCTCTCAAAAATATTGGAAAAATGTATCCATAAACAAATTATGCAATACTTACTTCAGGAAAACCTACTGACCCCACTCGACATGGCTTTCGCCCCAAACACTGTACCTCAACTGCACTAATATCTTTTATTAACACCATATCCCTTGTCCGAAATAACAAACTTGTCTCCTGCTTATTCCTGGACCTCTCCAAGGCCTTTGACACAGTCTCTCACCCTCTTCTTTTGGCAAACTATCTAACCTTAATTTCTCATCTTTTACAATTTCCTGGTTTTCCTAGCTACCTCTCTGACCACCAGCAATCTGTTAAATGGCTCTCTGCCCTATCCCCCCTCCCCTCCCAGTAATAATGGGAGTCCCCCAAGGATCTATCCTCGGCCCACTACTCTTCAATATATCCACTAATCTGCTGTATACCTTCTGTCCACAGTCATCCCTTATTCAATATGCTGATGACTCTACAGTCATCACCATCTCTGACACTCCCTCTGACCTCTACTCTCTTACCTAAAAATCATTTTCTTCCTTCGAGTCCTGGCTCCATGATAACAAACTAATCCTCAACCCCAAGAAAACTAAGCTATTACTCTATCTCCTCAAAAGCCTCACTAATCTGAAATCTACCTTTAAAATTCTCTCCAGCAATAACACAATCGTCACTGTAGAACCAAGTACAAAACTGCGAGGTGTCACAGTCGATGACCAACTTAAGTTTGACTTGCATGTATCTAACTGTATAGAAAAAGACACATCAGAAACTAGGACTTCTTTATCGCAATAAAAAATATTTAACTGCAATTGCAAAAATAACTCTGTCACATGCCTACCTCCTACCTGCTCTATTGTATAGCTGTCACATCTTTACCAATCTGAACTCCTCCCGCTTAACCAAACTCGAATCTACCTACAATAAAGTGGCTATATTTGCAGCTAACCATCCATATTAGTCTCATCACTGTCTTTCCCTTAAACAATTAGACTGGCTGGAATTACCCCAACAACTCCACCTACCTCAACTACAGATTATTCACTCTATCCTTTACCAGAACTCTTTCTGTCCTAGCCTAACTCCTATTATCTTTAAATATTGCCCCACCAGACCTCTAAGTAGCTCTGACCAAGATCTGTTACAAATATATAAACCCAAGACCAAAACTGGTTGCACCTTGTACATTTATAATCCTGCCCTATCCTGGAACAAACTTCCCTTAGAAATTAGATCCCCAAAACATCTGTATCAATTCAAAACAGCCACTAGAGAATATCTGAATATCTGAACACAATCTGGTCTTGCCACTGCACTCATCCTCCCTAAATTACCTTTCCCTGCACCTAAGACTACTTTCGCCTCCCCTCTTCCCACCTTTACACTTTCCCTGTTTACCATCTTACCCCTTTCTCTTTCCTTTTATGCATCATTTCTGCTACCTCCCGCCCTTCACTCACTACAATCTATTTGTTAGTTTTTCTACCACCTGTTACTCATGTCTTTGCTACCCCCCTCTCCCATTACTCATTCCCACTTTTAAACCTTACTAGGCATAATGTCTTACAAATTTAATGTGTGATGATATAGACCTATGTATGAATATCTTTTACTCGATTAATGCTATACCCTTTGCATAACCTCATTATTACAACCTTTGTAAAGCTAAATTCATATTGTATGTTAATTGCGAACTGCTACCTGACTTAGTATCCAAAAATATATACTACTATGTTAAGAAATTTATCTTACTATGGAGCTTTTCTCCCCGGGTCTCTGCTGAAAATGAGCCACTAGGCTCAGTCGGACTAACCCGTTCAACAAATGTAAAACAAACAAACAAAACAAATTTAGGAATACCTAGTTAGACTCCTTTGTCATTTTGAACTTCTCCACTATTTGTTTCACTGCAAACATCAGGTCAGTTGTGCTGCAGCCTGATCTGAATCTGAGCTGCTCATCTCCCCTTTTACTTTCTATTACTCTGCACATTTTTATCAGTCACCTTCTTCAACATGTGCATGCAGTGTGATAGGGGTCTAATGCAGCTGAAGGGGTGAACGTTCCCTTGTTCTTGTACACTGCCACTAAATACTTATTCTTAACTCATCAGAAAGAGGGTATATCTGTGTCTCCCTACCATGATTATCCTCAGCAGTCATTTCTCCTCTAAGTCCCCCAACATTGTGATCGCAGCTGTAGTAACTCCATATAAAGCTGCCACTTTCCCTGACTTCATTTTCCTAAGTGCTATTCATACTTCTAGGGCAGGGTCTCCTTCCTATTTAATTGTTGACTGTATCTGGAGCATTATAGCTACCTTGAGGTTTGTTTTATTCAGTAGCTTCTCAAACTACTCCTGGACTAATAAGCGGACTGTTGCAGGCAGCCCTTATGAATGCTGCCTGATGGCTATATTCTATAACTTTCTGTTATTGCCTTGTGAACTTATAGAGCTCGCTAGGTTCACAGTTACTTAATAGGCTACTGATCTGTGAAGATCATAAAAAGCCTAGCCTTGCATTCCCATATTTTTCTAGCCCTTATATTTTGTGTTCAAATAATGCAGAGGGTGGGACATTTACTTAATTCTCTTATCCATGGGAATATCGGTGCTAAACTGATGGTCAAATTTACAGTTTCCTATCCAGTCATCCAAATTACATTTGAATAGAGAAAGAGAAGTCACACTCTTAGTAATGTATACATGTCCCTCCATTATATTCTGTTAATATTTCAAAAGCTAATGAGATCCTTCAAGCAAGTGTTTACACCACTATTGGACTTGCAAATGTGTAATAGATCTGTCAGGTTGGGTTCAGATTAGGCTCTGTACACAAGGCAGAGGTCACTTGTCAGTAATCTGTATGTCCCAAAATAGGGACAAGACTTTGATATGATCTGCATAGTTCATATGATTTAGACCCTTGAATTTAGTGAGAAAGCATTGTGGTCATTCCAGTTGTGACAAGTGTTTGGACAGGTACATTCTGAAAGGGACATTGCATTCAGTGATTGGTCTTATAATAGCTGAGTACAGTGGAATGCTTACATCCCTGGATGTGGACACCATACTTTTATATATAAACTGTATAATGAACAAGGACTTCCTTGCAATAATGGATACACAGTGATCGAAGGATAGTTAATTGTTAACACAGGTTCCCAGATCCTTGACTACATGATAAGTTTTCTTGGGGAGGATGCTGTCAGTGTAATAGTTACAAGGGAAGTCATGCTTGTTGAGGGATATTATTTATTTCTCGGCATTTAGTTTCAGTCCATGGTCTTATCACCAGCCATTTGTTTGTGAAAGGCCCTCTTGGAGTATCTTGATGTTCACTGGGGAATTTATGATGGCACTAAGTTTTCAGTTATCTGCAAAATAGGTCAGCAATAAACCATTATAGGTTCACTGGTTTATAGGTAAGTACTAGGCTAGTTCCCCCTGTGGGACATTTTAAGCTTAGCCAGTTTCCCCTTTTGTGCTCAGGATAGCCTATCCAATTTGGTTGTAGATTGGCCTTATCTATTCCATGGTCAATTATATCTTACAATTTGAGGGGACCCATAAATGGGATAAAACATTTAAGAGCTGCTTCCATCCAATAGTAGCACAAGGGGCAGTCCTGGCATAATGTTTATGTGTTCCATCCATACATAGCTGAAATAGTTTATCCATGATACCCAAGTGTGCAATGGAGTTGAATGCCTTGGTGAGATATAGATATAGATATAGATATGCGGGATGTGCTGATGGTGTTGCCCTGATTTGTCCTCATCCATTGTGTCTGTAACCTTCTCAAAGAAGCCAACCAGGTTAAGTAAGCAGGATCTGCCCTTGCTGAATCTGAACTAGCTTGGGTCGAGGAGATGTTGGTTGCCTGTGTCATCATATATTAGCTCCATAGTGATCCTTTCCATAGCTTTTCAGATAAGACTGGTCAGGCTTTAGGTCTTTAATTTCTTGGGTCCATTAACACCCTGCGTTTTTGCAAAGGGATGGCTGTTGCTTTCATCTGTTTAACTGACACAACACTTTTTTAAGGCCTCTATAGGGGATTCTGACTACTCCTGATTCAGGCAGACCAGTAAGTAGCCTGGTGTTATCGAGCCCCATAGAAGTAGTGTTTTTTTACCTTGAATAGTGTTGTGACAACTTGTTCCTAGGAAATGTAAGGGGGGGGGTCTGCAGATGAGGGTATGTGATCTAGGAATGTAGGAGGTGAAGGGGGTGAAGTTAGACCTAAACTGGTCTGCTAGCAGATTGGTTATGCCCTTTTGGTCTGAGTATGTAATGTCATTTATATCTGTCCAGTGCTGGGCATTGTTTCTGAAGTCTCAAATAACATAGTTAAAAATGACTTTATGGTTATCCTTCACCTGGGTGTCTCTTTTCACCTCATATCTGGACTTAGTTGATTTGATCGTGGTACAGAGGTTCCTATTCAGTTTAGTAACAGCATTTTTAGCATCTTGAGAGTTGTTTATTTTTGCATTTAATGAGTTTTTTTTCTTTTAATATAGTGTTTGTTTATGTTTGGGTTCCACTATAGGTGTTTATTCTTAAATTTTGTGTTGTATTGACTTCAGAGGGGACAAATGTGCCTGTGCAGCTATATACATGTTCACATAATATGGTGCCTAGTTCTCTTAATATGCAGTGGGGTTATCAGGCTTGAGGGGTATTTGAATCTGATCAGGTGATCACTCAGTTTTAGTAGATTATACTTGGCAAAATATATGAATATGAAGATACTGGAAGAAGCTTCCTGCTTCACTGTTAATGTGAATGTGTCAGATTTGTGGTCTGATATGACCAGGAGGAAGCAACAATTGGTGGGGAGCAAAGCTGTTCCATGTTGGTAAGGACCATGCACAGAATTTTATCACTCCTGGTTGGGGGTGGACTAACTGGCCCAGAGAGTTTGTACTGATGAAGTCCAGAAATTTCTGGGCATACATTTTTTGGGGATGTATAAGTCTCCCAGTTGACTGATGGGTAGTTAAAGTCTCCTATGTGTTTGGCTTCCATACTACTTAGGCAGGAGGTATGATATGATATGGATTTTGTTAATAGTAAGTTGAATGTGGAGATATTATTGGTCTGTGTTGTTTAATGACTTTGGAGATTACACTTAATAAGAAGATAGTGTCACTGACACCTTTAGTGCCTTCATCAAAAAGCCAAGGCTTGAATGTTTGGAAAGCATTGGAACTGTACAGTGATGGAATGCTCTCTCATTGGTATTGAACCAGGACTCTGTGACAATGCATATATTGATGTTTCCCATGGTAAGGAGTGCCTGTAGAGAATGGAGCTTTGTTTTCTTTAGGCTCCTAGTTTTATCTGGATTTTTTATGTTATGTTATGTTGGAAGCTTTAGAAGACTGATGTTACTTACAAAAATGGCACTATGGGGGTAGAAAAGGTTTAGCTAATATACAAAAGCTTGGTGGATTAGGTGCAGGCCATTCCTGGCAAAGCAGTTAGGGCTGTCTACCATGTCTTCCTATGCAGATATATTGTACCAAGTGTCATCTGCTGAGTCACTTTCCAGAAGCTGGTAGCATTTCTCTGATAATGTGCTATTTGGCTTTATGATTGCTTTTTCTTTGTTAGCCAATTGGGCTATATATACATAAGGAACTGCAGATACAAAAAGAGTATATGTTAAATGGCTGCTAGCTACAGCAGTCAATAAAAAAGCAGTATGGGCAGTTAGCATGTCAGTTAAGTTATTTCTCCCTCCTGTTTGCTGACTGATTAGTGCATTGTGATGAAATAACCCATAAAAAGCAAAATCACAGCTTTGTGTGGTGAATGGAAGGAAACTGACAAGAGTTTTATTTGAACTGGTATGTGCTAACTTATCCACTATTAATTATATTTCTGACTGGTGCAGCATTAGTACAGCCCCTGGTTTACATTTAAACTTGTTTATGCCTCATGCCTTTTTTTATATCTATAATTGTGCCCTGGCTTTTTACTTTTCATTGTCACACTTGTTGATCATGTTAACGATAGCTGTTCCAACCTATCTACATATGTTAAGCACTTTTTTGTTCTTTAACTCTCTGGGTTTGAGTTGAGTGATCTTTCTGTTTACCTGCTTTCTTCAATACTTTCTGTAGTTTGCTATGGGAATTAAACCCTCCTCTTTCATCTTAACATCTTCAATTTAATACCCTCCATTGACTGAACTGTGAAAGAAGATGGCTACCCTTTTGGACTGCAGACCTTCAGAGTATTTTACTTTTACTATGACTGGATGAGACAAATAAAGGACGCTATTTATTTAGTTTGTTCATTAGGGTATTATATTAATCACAATAGACTATTTGCAAACACAGTCCAGGTAAAGAAATTCACAAAAAATAAAACATAACTATTTCACAACCATGGTAGCCTATAACCACAGAAGGTAGAGAGTCCTACAGACAATTAAAACAATAAGCAAATATTATTAATAGAAGAGAAAAACAAATGTGGATTATTTCAGTAGAAAATATAGGAAGGAAGCAGCAGTTGAGAGCAAGGGGTAGAAGTAGATGTGATATAGGTGAGGAGGGAATTGGGTGATGTGTTGAGTAAAAAAGCACTTGCAGTCAAATTTTTTATGGTGGTGTCTTTTGAGTTGTGTTCTGAAAGTGGGCAAAGAAGAGGTTTCATTTAGGTGTGAGAGGGATTGTCAGAGTTTGACTGCAAGACTGGAGAAGGCACAGTTCAGTTTGTTTTGGGGATCTGGAGTGAGGGAGTTAATTAGGACAGGTTGTGGAGGTTGTAGGGCTGGTATTATTATTATTATTATTATTATTATTATTATTATTATTATTATTATTATTATTATTATGGAGTCTGGCTGCAAGAGGTGGGCACCTGGTTGAAGTAATTTAAAAAGAAGAGACTCTAGGAGTTGCTCAGCCCTGTAGGAGACTGGTAACAATCTGGCTTTGGAGAGGTTGGCACAGTGGTATTTCTGAGGGGGGGATTAGAAATGAATTGGCAGATTTTGTTTTTAATGGACTATAGAATGAATGAGTGTGTTTCTAAAATAATATCTAATACTCACTCTGGCGACAGTTATTGTTACCGTGTGAATTAATTATTTAAAATCTTGTGAGTAGTTGAACTAAATTAAGCTAGGTTTTCATTATTGGGTGTGTCTGTCTCTCTTGGACAAGCACACATTAGCAGTTAATGCTTTAGGGTGGAGTGCAGTTTCACATTTTATCAGATTTTCACATGGTTTACTGTCTGATTTCTGTTATAGTAGGAGCTGTGATTTACTGCACTGAGCTCACAGCAGTGGTGTTTTATATATTTTATTTTAAGCAGTTTTGAGATTTCCTGTTTGTGTGCTTTTGATAATTTCCTGGTTGCTTGGGTGTGTCATTATGTAAAATACATAAAGCAGTGCACAGTATTTTGTGTACTGCGGCTGTTATAAATATTTGACTTTCCTTGAAGTTAGATGTCCATGTTGCAGTAGCTGAACAATCCCATTATTTGCTGTATTCTCTTTTCCTGTACATTTTTGCAAGTTTTTAATTTCTAGTTATCTTGTACTGGTCGCAGTAAACACAGATGAATGAGGATAAAATAGGAATAAACTACTCTAGATGTGACCTCTTTACTGACACAACCACCCCGTGTTGATAATGCTGAAATTCTCATCACCAAGCTTCAAATTAATAAAAACAAAAGTATTAACATAGCCTGTCTACATTCTTCCAGGTAATAATGCAAACACCCTAGAAGATATCCTGTCTTGGCTGTCTAGTAACTACCCTGAGGAAACCATTGTTGTAGGACACTTCAACATCGACTGGAATATTTGTTCCTCAGAATCTCTGACCATCCATGTAAATCTATATGGATATACTCAGATGATATCCTCCACTATTAGGATCAGTAAACCTAACAACAAAGATAGTATCCTAGATTGGATACTCATTAATAACCATCCCCACATGTATAGGGCTGGTACCTGACCTGAAGACATAAGTGACCACTTTCTTACCTATATAATCAGGCATAAGACTGACATCTCCTACTAACCTACTTACAAAACAGTTAGAAACAACAAAAACTTTAACCCCGCTAATTTCCAAGATGAACTCAAAGCATATGATTGGGCAGTCTGAAAACATCTACCACTTAAAGAAGCTGTATTATATTTCAACACCAAATTCCTAGTCATCCTTGATACCCATTCTATAAGAACTAAAGCAAAACTTGCTACATGGCTTTGAAAAGAAACCAAACAAATGATCTTACTTAGAAACTAAGCTTGGACCACTTGGCGTACCACAAAATCCCCCTTAGATCAACTTAGATTTAGACAACTAAGGAACAATACTAAAAAAAATCATCTACAACCCTAGATAATGAAAACTTTTACTGACATTTACAACAGAAGCATCAAAACAATCTGCAAAAGTTTTGGGCAGGCATAAATAAACGTATTCACCCAGGGCAATGCATAACTCCTACCCCCTCGGCTACCATCCAAAAACCTTTGGAAGACGTTGCCAATTCCTTTAATAGTTTCTTCACAAAAACTATCCAGTCACTATCTAACCAACTAGCTCCCAGTTGCCCAAGTCTTAACACCGCCGCACCTAGTTCTCAACTCCCCTTTTACTTTCAACCAGTTTCCACATCACTTATCCATGCCCTAATCAAGAAACTAAAACCTACCACCCTTACAGTGGATCTCCTCCCAGCTGAGCATCTACAAGAAGCTGCAGATGCCATAGCATACCTGATCTCTATCCTGATCAATACAACTATATCAGAAGTCATTATCCCCTCCGTCTGGAAGACATCTCATGTTATTCCACTCCACAAAGGGGGCAGTTCCACTGAACTGTCAAATTACAGACCTATAGCTATTTTGTCATCCTTGGCTAAAATTATGCAGAAGTGCATCCATAAACAACTCCTGAGCCGTCTCATTCAGCACAATCCTCTGGCTAACTTGCAGCATTATTTCAGACCCATTCCACAGTATAACCACGGCCCTCCTCTCCTTCTCCAATGTTATTAATCAAAACCGAAACAACAATAAGGTTTCTTCTGCCCTCTTTCTTGATCTCTCCAAAGCCTTTGGCATGGTTAACCATCAACTACTCATACACACACTTAAAACTATTCCCCTAGATGTCCAGGCTATCCAATGGTTCAAATATTATCTGAGTGTTAGACAACAGGCTGTACTACGGCAGAACAAACTATCTTCCCTTCTACCTATCACCCTTGGGATCCCTCAGAGCTCTATATTAGGACCCCTATTATTTTCTATCTTTATTAATGACCTGTACACACTCATCCTAACAGCCACCTGCATTCAGTATGCAGATGACTCCACTTTGATTTGTTCTCCCACCTCCCCTTTAAGCCTGCAGACTCTGTCCCAAAATGTTTTTAATACTGTTGAAAATTGGCTCTGTAATCAACATCTTCTATTAAATCCTAACAAAACGAAGCTACTGCTTTTCTCCCCCACTTGTAATGCCTCCACTCCAGCCTTTACTATAAAATCTAACAATGGTACTGTCATTGTCCCAGATCCCTGTACCAAACTCTTAGGTGTAACAGTTGATAATAACCTCAAGTTTGATATGCATATTAATCAAACTATAAAAAAGGTTAATAAAAAACTTGGTTTACTTTACAAGATCAGACCTTTTCTCACTCCACTAGCTGGGACGGTAATTGCCCGTACATGTCTACTTTCCACCCTCCTTTATGCATCCCCTCTCTTCATGAACTTGAGTAAGTCTGACCTTAATAAACTCTCTAGCTGCTTTAATCATATTGCTAGATTTGCCACTGGAGCAGCATACAGAACACACCACCGTCTGAACCTAAAGAATCTAGAGTGGCTAGAATTGCCTGTCCAACTGCAGTACAATCAGCTAATAGTAGCACATAAAATTCTCTACCAACCTGAAAACACATCGTACTTACAAAAATTATCACCCCTTATAGCAATTTCAAGACAATTCGCTCATCCAACAAATTACTAGTCCAAACCCTCAAAAGAAACAACTTACCTGGAGACTCTCTATATGCCAACTCTGATGGAAAAATATGAAACTCACTTCCTGCTGAGCTTACTTTAGAACCCGTTCTAACCCAATTAAAAAAAAAAATCTAAAACAGTACTTTAAAAGGCAATGGCTATGTCCTTGCTCTAATCCTGACTAACTGTGGCAGTATAAACATGTGCTAAAGAGGTCTTTTGGCCACCCCTACATTGCTTCCTAATTGTTACTCTGTAACAAATCAGATTTATTTATGACAGAATGAATTACTTTTATCCTATGTATTGTATCTGTAACAGTGCTTTAACTTGATTAATGTAACAGTTTTTCTGTATGTATGTATGGAGCTTTTCTCCTGGGCCTCAGATGAAAATGGACAAGTATCCAGTTGGACTATCCTGGTCAACAAATGTAAAATAAAAATAAATACATAAATAATAAGCTTCATTCTGTGGTCCTGGGTTTGTTTATTTCAGACTTCATTTACTTACTTTGGGACTTGTGCAAGTCACTTAATGTCTGTGATTTGTACATCAGTAGTATATACTTGTGAAAGGCTAATATTTGAGGAAGCCACTAAACAAAGAGCCACAGAGCTAATAAGGAATGTAGTAAGCAGTTAGCCTGCAGTATGTAGCATAAAAAATACAGCTGCAGTGCTGCAGTAGTAATGGGACAAACAGTGCAATTGGTGAGCAACATGCTGCAGTGTAATGAAAATCACAGCTAAGGCAGGCTAGCTTGGGTGAGTCACTGCATGCAGAAGTATGCAGTGCAGTAACATAACAGTGACGTATAGCTGCATACAGATGTGTGCAGTGTAGTGACATAGCTGCATGCGCATTGTGCAGTGCAGTGGCATATAACTGCTTGTAGACACGTGCAGTGCAGTGCAGACATATAGCTGATCTTTACTGTTAAAAAGAGGTGTGACTGTGCGAGATAGTGAGCAGAAGCGTCTGAGCACAATCATACATGATATAAAGGAATTCCAGCATTTGTGTGACTTTTACAACTTGTATGGTCAAAGCAGCAACACTGCTGTACTTAATGTACTATTTAGTTGTGTATTGTTTGTGACTTTTCTCTTAGAAGTTGATTTACTTTCTCTTTGAATTCCATGGTAACTGATTCTGATTATTCTTTTCTTTTAGAAATTTCTATTCATTTGCAGCTGAATATGGATTCCTTAGATGAGCATGCCATTAATTTGCTAAAGCACAAATATCTTGTACAGTGTAGTAAATGCTATGCATATTTAAAGGTAACAGCTGATAACACTGGTGATCTGTCTTCCTCATGTCAAAGCTTGGATGTTTTGCTTACCATTGCTAGAAGTAAATCTAGACTTAATGATGACGATTGCACTTGTGCAACTAACACGGCTTGAACAACTGTTGTTACAGGTCTGCTTAAGTAGACCAAAATTGAAACTTACTTTACCGAGACATCACCGAACTTTGAATAAAGCAAAGCTTAATAAAAAATACAGTCCTGGTACAATAAATCCAGTGCAACCACAGAAGCAAACAGTTATCAAAAAGATGTACTGGAACCATGAGGAGATATAAATGAACCATTCATTCACAAGTAAATAAAACTTAAGCTAAAACGTTCACAGTTTAACCTGCTTCTTCAGGCTTGTAAAACAGATATTACGAATGCAAACCACTATAAATACATCAGCAGTGCCTACCCATTTGAACTAATCATTCAATTAAATAATTAACATCCTCAGTTAAAAGCACTATCCGCATAGCCAAACATGAAAAAAAAACATGTAGATAAGAAAAAAATATATGTATATGCAACACATAAAACTCTAGTAACCTAATATTATTTAACACAGTTACGAAGAAACTTTAATTCAGGTTTAAGAGTAAAAAATTCATTGAGACTAGGTGGGCAAAAAGATCTAAAACATAAAATCCATTTATTTTCTTGTCTTTCCATCAGATTATTTGTATCATCCCCTCTGAGGTACATGGGAATATTTTCTAAAATAAAAAACTTAAAATTCTGAGTATTATCTGTACCACATATATGCTTATATAATTAATTTTGTTTTGGCACATCTCATATCAGACATTTGACTATGACACAGATTATATGAAAACAAAGTCACTATGTAAAACTAATTGGAGCAATGCATTCAGTGGAAAAACTAAAAAAGGAATGTAGAACGTTTTGAAAGAGAAATTGTCTGAATACAAAAAACAAAAAAATATTTTACATCAGGATCTAGGCATGCAACATCAGGAGGATATATTTTCATAAGATAAGATTCTTTTAGTGTTTTGTACAAAAAGTATAAGAAATGACGAACTACAATTTTGAAACTTGAAATAAGATGAACAAACAAACATATGTGTAAGACAAGATTAAGAACAATTTGAAGAAAATTTATATGAAGATATTAAGCATAATAGGAAACCATTTTATAAATACATAAGATGTGGAAGAAGTAAGACATACAAATTGATTAGTTGTATTAAATTCTAAAATTTATTCTCAGACACAATGGTTTATAGATATATTTACAAAATTTTATGCGAAGCAGTTTGGCTCCACAAAGAGGATCATAGATGACTCCCTAATGAGAGACACAGATGTCCCCTTCACCAGGCTGGACAAGGAGAAGGTCATGGTCAGCTGCCTGTCAGGTGCCAGGATCTATCAAATCATACAGGCACTCAAGCCACTCAACAAGTACTGTTATGATTCTGTCATAGTCCATGTTGGGGTAAATGATTTGAGACATACCTCTCTGGACTATATGAAGAGAGACATGACTGAACTCTCAGAATGTGGGTCCTATGCTGGTATTTCCATAGCCCTAAGCAGCATTTTGCCTTCACCAAGGATGATGCTACAATATGAACACAAAATGATTGACTTCAACAATTGACTTAGCTTGTGGTGTCAGTCCAGAGGGATCTAGTATCTGTCAACTTGGGAAGACATGGTTGACAGACCATGCTACTTTGCCAGAGATGGCCTGCACCTGTCTCCTCTAGGCTTTTGGATAGTGGTAAAGGTGCTTGCGTCCCCCTTAGTGCCTTTTTTAGGCAATGTCGAAACCACAACATTTTTGACATAACAAAATCCACTTGAGACAAACTCAAGGTTCTGCTGCTTAATGCTATGAGTCTAAACATGAAGCTGCACTCCCTGGAAGTACTTCTCACCTTGGAAGATGCTGACGTCTATACAGTCATTGAAACATGGTTCAAGGCTGCAGAGGGCACCCAGCCATGCAGGGCTACAATGACTTCCACATGTTTAGACCTCAAAATGAGCATGAAAGAACAAAAGGTGGAGGTGTAGCCATCTTCATTAAAGACAAGTACACCTTGAGACTAGTCAAACAGTACAACTCTCTTGAACTACTCCATGTCCAATTAACTATGGGCAAAATACCCTACCACATCATTGGTAGCTATAGATCCCCTACTATGAACAAGGAAAAGTACACTCTCTACCTGGACTCACTTACCATGCAGCCCAACACCTTAGTCATGGGAGATTTCAACTATTCTTCCATCGATTGGGTGACATACATGAGCATGAACATGCTCACCCAGGGGTTCCTGGACTTTGTCAATACAAATGCTATGGAATAGATAGTCTTCACCCTCACAAAGGGCTCAAATGTCCTATACATAGTACTCACCAACATGGGTCACTGCACTTCCCCCTGTGTGATGCCCTCCCTGGCAGGGAAGGACCATAAATCAGTCTTGTTCAAAGTAACTATTGATCCTGTCACTACCACAGGAGCAACAAAACTTAAAAACTTTTCCAAAGCAAACTACAGTCTACTAATTGATGGTATAAAAAGTTTTATACCTCCTGCAATTACAGACAAAAATGACTCCCCATATAAACACTTAAGCAACTGTATAGACTGCTTTACCTGACTGGATTAAAACCAGGTCCTCCCAAAAAACAAGCCAGCCTGGTGAATCTCAAGTATAAACAGGCTATATAACAAAAGGAAGAAACTAATGTCTAAGAACAAGAGGGAACTGACTCAACAGAGGAGTATTTCCCTTCACAGCTTGAACAAGCAAATCAGAAATCTTGTAAAGTCCACTAAAGCTAATTACAAAGCTAAGAAAGCATCCCTAGCTAAGGAAAATCATGAGGCATTCTTTAACTACTTCCGAAATCTAAAAGGCAATCCCAACTATGTGCCGAACTGGTAGTAGATGGGACCACTCATAGTATACAAGACGAAATTGCCAACCTGCTAGCTGACAGGTTTGGCACAGTTTTAGCCCCCCCCCCATCCCCACCAGCCATACCCCAAAGCATACCTGACACCAGTCCTCTCTAGAGATCAGGTCATATTTCTGCTTCCCAAGGCCAAAAACATGGCTTTGGTGGGACCAGATAACATCCCAGGTATCTTATTAAGCAATCTAAAACAGGACCTAGTGGACCCACTTTGTGTTCTGTTTAACCAAAGCCTGAGAACTGTCTTTGTTCCAGAAGAGTGGAGAACAACAATAGTAATCCGCCTGCACAAAGGGGGGCCATCAACCAAACCCAGGAACTATAGACCCATAAGTCTAACCAGATTTAAATGTAAGGCCATGGAAAGAATGATCATGGACCTTATCAAGCAGGATATAGGTGACCTTCAAACTCTAGACCCAACCCAGTTTGGCTTCATTAAGGGTAGATCATGCTTATTAAACCTAGTAGACTTATTCAAGAAAGTCAACAAAGCCCTGGATGAAGGTAAGACAGTGCATACTGCCTAGCTTAACCTAGCTAAAGCTTTTGACAGAATCTTCCACTCAAGTATCACTGGGGAAACTGTCCCAGCTGGGGATTAACACTTGGCTCACTGACAGAACACATACTGTCAAAACTGGTGACTCCACCTCTACCAATAGACCCATCACCATTGGTGTAACACAAGGATCTGTGCTGGACCCTTTACTGTTTGGAACCTATTTCTTGGAATTCCAGGTTAAAGTAGAAGGCCTTTGGCTTGCCAAGTTCACTGATGATTGCAAATTGGGCACAATAATTGAGTCCCCAATGATGCTAAGATATTACAGAAGGGACTAGCACAAATGACTGGTGCCAAAGCCACTATCTTATAGGTTCATAGGTATTTACTAGGCTAACAACCACAAGGGCCTTTTAAAGCCTAGCCATGCATCCCAAATCTCTGACAAGTTCTGATACCCTTGATAAGGTAAGCATGTGCCTGGGAGATGAATCATTTACAGGTTACTTCTGTCCACGAGAGATATAGGTGCCAAACTAGGGATGAATTTCTGGTTTCCCATCTAAATTATCCAAGTTGCATTTGAATTGGGTTAGGGAGGAACTCTGCTTCACATGGATGGGGAGCCTGTTCCATAGATGGGGTAGTCTCTGGGATACATACCTATCTCTCCAGCAGGTCATATTTATATCACAGGCAAGGTTTAAGTTTTAGATTGGGTAATTCTGGTGCTGTTTGTTTTGTGGATATGCCAGAGGTCCATCAGAGTGGGGTCTGACTATGCCCTGTATACCAGGCATAGTTCTCCTCTCAAAAGCCTGCAGGAGACAGAATACAGGGATAGCACCTTGAGGTGGTCTGCATAGGACATATTGCCATATTTCTCTGTAAATAAGACCTATCCAGAGAATAAGGCCTAGCATGGTTTTTCAGGGTGGTCATGATATAAGCCCTACCCCAAAAATAAGCCCCAGTTAAGATCATCAACAACACATGATGGACGTGTTGAAATATAAAATAATAATATTATTGACACCTGTTGACTGAGGTTATCATACTGTGCTCACCATTTTCGGATCATTCAGACACCCAACTTTTCTTTGCAGAAAGTTGTAAGATTCTTTCCCCGGGAGTCCTCCATGATTCTTACTGTAACCCTAATCCTCACTCACACTTAACTGTTGAGATCCTTGGCCCATAAACACTGGCAAGTGTACTTTGATTGGTCAAAGTACAGACAACACACGTAAAACATGCGCACTTGATAACAAACAGGTGTGGTTGTGTCTTCTTAACCATCACCATTTCATGTTGCCACTCCTGTCTCGTAAGTCTTCAATTAACCCCCCCCAGACAAGATGAGTGCAAAAAGAAAGAGCTATTCCGTCGAGTACAAGAAAGGAATCGTGGTGGACTCCCGAGGAAAGAATCTGATGGCTTTCTGCAAAGAGAAGAAATTGGATCTCTGAATGGTCCGAAAATGGCAAGCAGCGTATGATAACCTCAGTCAACAGGCCAATGAAGGAAATGCTAAGAAGTGCAAGTCTGGATTGGATCAGCAACCATTATTTCCTGAGATAGAAGACATCATCTGTGAATGGATTGCTAACAGGAGAGAAAAGGCTTTGGTTGTGCGCAGGGCTGATATTCAAGCATTTACCCTTGCAATGGCACCACAGTTAGAAATATCCCCAGAAGAATTCAAAGCATCATAACATTGGCTGGATGGTTTCTTTCAGTGATATGAACTGTCTCTAAGAAGATCGACAACACTGTTCAAGTTGGAAGATACTGAAGTTATTAAACGTGCAATTGTGTTCAAGTCCTTTGTTGATGGCATCGATTTTTTCTAAATACCAACTCTCCAACATGATTGCTATGGATGAAACTGCAGTGTTTATGGGCCAAGGATATCAAACAACAATTGATCAGAGGGGTGCCTTGTCAATCTACATTCCCTCCACTGGTTACAAAAGTGCACGTGTTGCCTGTATTTTGGCAATTCGTCTAGATGGAGAGAAAACCCCACCTCTAATCATTAGTAAGGGCAAGAAAGATAAGATTTAACGTGTTTCGGGCTTTTACATTCTTGAAACTGAAAAAGCCTGGTGCACACAAGCAGTTATAAGGAAGTGGGTCGATGTAATGCTGGCACTTGTTTTGCAAGGTGGTGAAAGAGGTATGCTAGTCTGGAATTCAGCCAGCACTCACCGCGCTAAAGACATGAAGAACTTCCTTGCACAGAGAAGAATGGCTCAAATAATGATTCCTGCAGGAATGACTGCCTCTCTTCAGACTCTTGATATTGCAATAAAGAAGCCATTCAAGGACCATTTGCACATGGAACTCAATGACTACATTGAAAATAGAATGGAGAAAAATCAGCGTGGAAACTTTGTGAAGCCTATCCTGCAAGAGGTCATGACTTGGGTGAAGAATTCATGGGATAAAATCACTGACAGCTGTGTTGCCAATGCACTATGAGCAGGCTACATGGACAAACAGTGCTCATTTAAGGAGAGCTCTATTGCTAGGCATAGGTTCATAGGTTCATAGATTAATACTAGGCTAACTGCCCTTGGGGGCCATTTTAAGCCTAGCCAATTCCCCACATGAGAATCAAACCCTGCACCCTGTGTCTGCAAGGTAAACATCTTAACCATTATGCCAACTTCCCACCCTTTTGACAGATTGGGGCCAATAGTTCTACAGGACATGGAGTCACAAGAAATTCAGGCCAGAATTCGGGAGTTGGAGACTTATGACAATTTCCCATAAGAAGATGAAATGACTGTATTTGAATAACTTTTCCATTATCGGGACAACAGAATGGATTGTTTCTGCTTTCAGGTGCCTGCAAGCTCTTGTCAGTTTTTTTACTTTATTGTATTGAGGTAACATTTCATTATCAAGGGGTAATTACAAAGTAAGGCCACTAGTTCCCAGACTTCATTTTTATGACTTCCCATCAGTCTTCTCTTACAGTTTGGGTAAGGAATAAAGAAAGCATCACCACTCAAAAAGTGGCAGTTATTCACCTGTTTTATTCCCCAACTCCAATACACATGTATTGAGATTTTTCTGCACTTTCTGTTAAGCATGAAATATTGCACTGTGAAAGCCTAGGTGTAAATATTCTGAAGTTGAAATGTTTTTAGCACTGTTTATGTAGAATTCTCAGAACTGTGCATGCATTCCCTAGAACTGTTGCCCAATAACGGAAAAGTACCAGATAAATGTCAATTTCTGTACACGAATAAATGACGATTTGTGTGCATAATAAATGTAGATTTTTTTGTACATGAATAAATGTTGATTTGTGTACATGAATAAATGTCGATTTTTGTACATGAATAAATGAATAAATGTAGATTGTTGTATGGGGGGAGGTAAATAAGGCACCCCCTGATAATAAGCCCTAATGCATATTTCGGCGGGGGAAAATGTATAAGACCAGGTCTTAATTTCGGGGAAATACAGTACTTATGCCCTGTTTTTTTTTTTAGTGAGGAACCTCTACAGACATTTCAGTTGTTGGATATGCCTGGTTAGGTACATACCAGAGGGAGCATTGCACTCAATGATAGGTCTGATGAATGCCGAATACAGTGGAACAATGACTTCCATGGACTTGGATGCCATACCTTTGTTTAGTTCAGTTGCTCAACATAGAATGCTTTCTTCACCACTGTAGACATGTGATGATCAAAGGCTAGATTACTATCTATGTGTGTCCCTAAGTCCCTGAATTCTGGGTCAACTCTAAGGGGTGTTTTGTCAATATGATAGTTACCAGGGATAGATGACTTTCAAAAGGATACTATTATGCATTTCTTGGCATTTGGTTTTAGTCCATGGCTCTGACACCAGTTGTTTGTCTGTGTCAGCCCCTCCAGGAGAACATTTGTGTCAGTGTGAGATTCAATGACAGCTCCTAATTTGCAATCATCTGCAAATTTAGTCAGCCAGAGACCACTGACAAGTAAATGCCAAAACGAAGCTTTCCAAGGAGTGATCCCTGAGGGACTGCAGTTGTGATTAACCTCTTTGTAGAGGTGGACTCCCCATTCTAATTTCCTGGGTCCTGTCTGTGAGCCAGTTGGCTATCCACCGGGTAACATATGGGTTTGTACCTAACCTCTTGAGTTTGTCAACAATACCCAAGTGGGCCAGGTCAAGGTCAGCAGTGTGAATGACTTTGCCCTCATCCATTGCTTGGTGACCTTCTTGAAGAAGTCCACCAGGCTGACTAGGCATGATATGCCCTTGATGAAACCAAACTGGGTTGGGTCCAGTGTCTGGAAGTTTACCATATCTGTGTTGATCATCTCCATGATAATTCTTTCTATGGTTTTACATATAAGACTAGTGAGACTTATGGGTCTGTAGTTTCCATGGTCTGTAGATGGCCCACCTTTGTGCAGAGGGATAATTGTGGCATTTCTCCATTCATGAGGCATGAAGCCTGTTTGGAGGCTACAGTTAAATAATGATTCCAGAGGCCCTGGTAGGTCATGTTTCATATTATTAGAAGGCATCCTGGGATTTTGTCTGGGCCCATTGATGCAGTGTTTTTGGTCTTAGGGAGATCATTAAGGACCTGTTCCCTAGTGATAGTAGGAGGAGTTATATTTGATGATATTTCCTGAGGGAAGGTTGAGGGGATAGAGGGGTAAAGTTGGAGCTGAATTTATCAGCCAGGAGGTTTGCTAAAACTAAATGCAAAAAAGTGCATTATTATCCCTTTTGGCAAAGTGGAATTTGCTGCTAATTACCATATTGGCAGCACCCCCCCTAAGTTCAAACAAAGTGGTGTGAGATTTGGGAACACAGGTAGATAGCAATCTGAACTTCAATCACTGAGTTTTCACAGTGGCAAAGAAAGCCTTCTATGTTGCGCATCTCATAAGTAAGGGGATCACATCCAGATCTAAGGATGTTATAATTCCACTGTACCTGACCCTTATCAGACCATTAATAGAGTACAGTGCTCCCTCCTGCATGTACCTCACCAGACACCTGCAGCAACTGGAGAGACCACAGAGGTTTCTCACCAAGAAAATATAGGGCCTCCAAACCATGACTTATGTGTAGAGACTGAAAGCTATGTCACTGTTCTCTGTATTATATAGCCTGCCGACCTGTGCCTGACCTACAGGGCAGTCTCTGACCCTGCCCTAATGGAAATGCTGCACATCCACAAGTCAAATAGCACAAGAGTCACTTGCTCTAGGGATCTTAACCAAGTCTGCAACATTAACAGAACATGCTGGAGAGACAGATATGTCTCCCAGAGATTGCCTCTACTCTGGAATAAACTTCTAGTTCATGTGAAACAGAGCTCTTCACTGATCCTATTTAAATGCTACCTGGACAAATGGATGGGAGAGCACAAATGTACAACAAGGGGGTGGCACCCATGTCCCTCATGCCCAGGGGTAGGCAGTAGTTATCATAGACTCGCTCTGCAAATTACAGTTGTTTAACCAAGAACAATTGAGGCAGCTCAGGGTTAACATGGCTAGGCTTGTAAGGCCTCTAGGGATGCTAGCCTAGTAACCTCCTATGAACCTATAAATTGTCCTAGTGACATCCAGTTAACCTCAGATACTGAAATCAGATTAGATTATATTGAAAAAGAACTGTGCACACTGGATCCAAAGAAAGCACAAGGAGGAGACAAACTTAGTATTAGTAACCTGAGAGCACTTCAGCAATAGCTTACAGTTCCGTTATAGCTGTTATTTAATAGGTCATATAAATATGGTGAGCATACTTAAGACTGGAGATATGTACTTATTAATCCTGCCTTTAAAGATAAGTGGAGTAGTATAAACCCCCAGAGTCAGAGACCCTTAAGTCTACTTTCATGTTGTGGAAAAATAATGGAAAAGGTAATAGTGGATATGTTATTGTCAGAATTGGAAAGGTTGGGATTTGAAACCACATATCAGCATGCATATGTTGGAAATGGATCTATTACCACCTGTAGCATGATGTTCTATAACAGTATAATAGCAGCTATGAATGAAAATATTTAACTTCAGCATTTAATAGGGTCATACATAAAACACTGATCAATAAATTAGAACTGCTAGGTATCGTTGTACTCTTGATAAGATGGATAGCTGCATGGCTTACAAATAGGACATGGCAAGTATCATACTGTTAAATTATTTAAAATGGCAAAGTGACCACTCACAATGTACTACTATATCCGTTATACTTTATTGCAAGAGACAAAATATTGCCAAGCAGTTATACTGTCTGAGTTATTTCACTTCTCTTATAACATAGCTAGAAAAAAGTCGTTGCTTCTCACGAACTGTCGTGCCTAGGATCAATGCACACTTGATAAGATGGCTCTAAAGAAGAGCATGCAATGTCCAGCTTCTATACTTTTTAGATAGCAGGTGTTGTTTTTTAGTGTCTTTGTGTTTTTTATGACTGAGTTTTGTTCCATGTCATCTTTGCGTTGGTTGAAGTGTCTCTATTTTATTTCCTTCATTTCTGCATCTGAAGACTCACAGAAAGTCCTTGTCATTTATTTTTGAAATGTCAAATGTCTGAACAACTTCCTTCTTTGCATGTTCCAATTTATTATAATAGGATGCCATTTACCATAAACATTTAAGCCAACAACCACATAGTTTAACAAACAAACTAAACTAAGCATGTTTTATATTTTTTCTCAGAAATTGCTGTAACAGGTGTCTGACTGACATAGCTGCTGCTAAGCACATCATACTTTCTGTATTTATTTTTAACTTTGCAGTTCAAGCCTTGAATGTTACATTTTTGATTTTTAGAAAGAGAACATTTATTTCAAACCTTGTATTAAGTTAAACCTTGCTTTGGAAATAAATATTTCTTCTGCATTATTTCAAAACCTTGTATTAATAAAAAGCATACTTTTCTTTTGCATTATAGCAAACATTTCCTATTTCATTATTGCCTTGGGGAAAATATTTTACTTTATATAATATCTATCAATTCCCCCTTTTTGTTTTAATTAAGGCAAAGAAAAATGCAATCTACAGAAAAATAAGATCCTCTGTACTTAGTACCCATTCGCCCTTTGTACTTAATACCATTTTTTCATTGTTAATGACAGTTACTTGATTAATAGTTTTATTAACACAAATTTTAACACACATACAAATTGTCATAGATAAAAAGATAATGACAATGAAGGCAATCAGTGCCGTGATTATAGTACCCCACCAACCTGAAAACAGTCCGCTTAACCAGTCGGACCACTCTGTATTCCATGCTTTTCTAGATTTTAAGGAAACCTTGGCAATTCTCTCTAAATGTTGCTTTATAGATTCTGATTTATCAGGAATAAATGTGCAGCATTATCCTCCCACCAGAGCACATACCCCCCCCCTTGGCTAGCAAGCCATTCTGTTCTGGTGGAAAATTGTCCTTATTGCTACCATTTCCTCTGTTATATCTGAGATAGCTCCATAAGGTGCATTTGCTAAAACTTCCATCAGATTTGCAACTTTATGTAATTCCCATATTGCCTTAGCATCACCATACCAGGAAAGATCCCTGCTCCTGAAATAACACCATCTCCTATGTTCAACTATTTCAAATCTCCCCCTATTTTGGGAAAAAAACTATCATGAACCTCCCTCTTTTTCTGGTGATTTTGTACCATGTCCTCTGGTAATGTATAAGTTATTCTCTTCATTGGAATTGCATACCCTCTGTAACAGGATCCCTGTCAACCTATTGGTAGCCTTTTGTAAGCATTCTTCCCACATTTGAAAAATAACTCTTCTGCCAGAATTGTAACATTTTCTTTGTCCATTGAATTAGTTGGGGCATCACTCTTAAAGAAGTCTTTCATCCCTTCCGTAAAAGCAGTATTATGTGTTAACTCCCATACTGTTTTTATTTTATCAACCCCTCCATGATACTCAAGCTTTTCACATGACCAGAGTTGGTGTAAAGTGATGGAATAGTTACAGTTACTAATACCAACCCTGACTGTCCCTTTCTTTTGAAAACAGAGTGCCCCTATTTCTGCTTCCATCAACTGTAAATGTTCTTTTATGACCTAGTGTTTTACGACTCTATTTTTATAAGACCCTTTAAACATAAATCCCATATCTGTAACCTCTACAGGGACTGCGTGTAATGGCATTTTCCCTCTGTAAAGAATGTGGCTACAAACCCAACAATTTGACTTATAATGTGCCTTTGCAAACAAATTTTGCATGTCCAAAAATGTATTGAAATCAGGTATCCAGTCATGATGTCCCTGTTCTTGTGATCTGTTATATCTGAGTATATTTCCCCATTTTTTTCTTTGCAACTTTTTTATTTTCATTTTGTTTTGTATTTACATTTTTTTGGATTACTTTGTTCTGTCCATATATCGCTTTATAAACAACATATACAATAGTATCAGAATGCATATGAGTATTAACATGCACCCCCAAAGACAGCATCTTCCATGTGTGAGGTCTAGTTTCCTCCAATTTTTCTGGCTTCCTTGCAAATGGGTTTACTGGCATCTAAAAACAAATTTAAACAGACTGTTACTTTCCTAAGACTGTTAACAGACTGTTACTTTCCTGACACTGTTTGACTTTTATTAACTTACACTGATCTCTATGAACCAACATGGTCTGCTGCTTTTGCTTGGATATCTCCTGTTTCCTAGGATTAATCTTCTCCCTGTTTATCCTTTGTACCCTGTATACTAATGGCCCTGTCTGTTCTGTCACCTCATAGGAACTCTGCCAGTTTCTATCCCATGGTCCCCCTTTCTGGAAGTTTTTTATAAGTAATCCATTTCCGCATGGTAGTTTTATTTCCATGGGAAGCACTGGCATTTTCTTCCAAAGATGCTAAGCCTGTTTTCTGGCTATAGTGTCACATACCCCCCTGTGTATCTTTCAACCATTTTTGGTGTTCTACTGCTGTCAGTAACGGTAGATTATCCACTGTTTCTGGGTCACAAGGAAGTGTGAGGGGCATTTTTCTCCCTGTCATCACCTCAAAAGGTGAAATTCCTGTTTTACTGTTAGGTGTAGCTCTAATGATTAAAAGAATGCCTGGCAAATATTTCACCTAATCCTTTTTTAACCTTTCTTTGATTGTCCAGTTCATCCTTTCAGCAATTCCGTTGCATTGTGGATGGTATGGAACATGAAACCTATGCTGAATTCCCCAACAATTTGCATAAACGCCACATTATTTGGTTTGTAAACTGGGGTCCATTATCCAATTCTATGACCCTAGGCCATCCCCATTGGACAAAAATGTTTTTCCATAATGCCTCTGCTGTGGCTTTAGCTGACATACTTTTGGTGGGAATTGCTTCTGCCCACTTTAAAAACATGTCACCTACACTAACAGATATCTGTATCCCCCTTTTGCAGCTGAGAGGGGCCCTGCATAGTCTGCCTTGATAGTGTACCAAGGCTCATCTGCCACTGGTACTCCATGCAATTGAGGCTTATTTACATTTGCATTAGTTTGCAGACAAACCAAACATCCCTCTAATACTGTCTTACACAGCTTTTTTAGTCATGAATTCCACATTTTCTGTTTTACTATAATCCATAACTTTTCTGTACCTATGTGGTCTAAAATTTTGTGATTATATTAGACCAACTGTCTAGCTAGATCTCCTAAGATATATGGTATTTTTTCCCATCTGGCATTGGATAGACAAAAATTGCCTGTTTAGCATCCCCTTCCCACATACACCTGTCCAGTTCTTCAGGAATCCCTTTCTGTTTTTGAAGGGTTGCCTAATCCTGTATTTCTACAGGTGTAGTTTTTTTCAACTGACATTACTTTATCTGTGTCTTCAAAACACTCGTGTTGGTCTAGCCACTCACCCATTTCAGCCACTTGTTTTGCCTTGGCATCTGCCAAAATAGTTCCTTTAGCCTCTTCTGTGTTACATTTTTGATGTCCTTTGATTTTTACAGTACTAAACTTTCCCTGTAAATTGTTTTGAATAATCAATGCCTATAACTCCCATAGTACTGGAGCATGTTTTAGAGGTTTGCTAACACTGTCGACGAATCCCCTTCTGGCCCACACTGCCATGTGTAAGCATAAAGAATTTACCATATAGGCAGTTAAACTGTAAATAGTAACAGGTTCAAAATGTTGTAAAACATATTTTACTGGTCTAATTCTGCCCTTTGGGCTGACATATAACCTGGCAGTTTCTTCAGAATAGACTTTTGGCCGTCTCCCAGGATTACTGCAAATCCCATCAAATATTTTCCATTTTTGCAAAAATTTGCCCCATCTACATAAACTGTGGGTAAACTACCTTGGAAATGTGCATTTAAAGGCGAAGGTTCTGGGCGTTTTAAACTCTGAACACAATTATGGGTTTTCCCATCATAATTGACAAGATCTGAAAGATAATACTTGTCCCCTGTCTGTATTTGTACATTCTTGGTACTGAATAGAGTCAGCCATTTCACAAAAATGGTCTGACTCACCCCTTCGGTGATGTTATTAATTTCTGTGGAATTTAGTAGAATCTTAACAGACTGATGTGGTGTCTGCACAATTACTTTTGAAAAGACTGTCAAGTATTCCTTTTGCTTGATTCCCCAGTAAATGGCTAAAAGTTGTTGAATGCATGGGTGATACCCCTTCTCAACTGGGGTTAACTTCTAGCTGCAGAAAGTCATTGAGGCCAGTATTGCAGGAGAACTGCCAAAATGGTTTCATTTCCTGCAGCTGCCTGTAAGATGAAACTTTGCCTATTGTCAGGTGCTACTAGTTCAGTGGCCTGTGGCAATTTTTTCTTTAAGTGTTCAAAAGCCTCATCCTTCTTTCATTCCCATTTTAAATGTGGCTCCTCCTTTTGATTTACTAACATTTTATATAGGGGCGGATTCTGCTATATACCTTTTCATATGCTTTTATGCCTCTTTAGGAATTGGATATTGCTTTTGAAATGGAGGAATGTAATCATTGGGACTACCTACAGTGACTACTACTTCTAATTTACCACAACCTGTCTTTGACATAGCCCACAAGGGCTGAAATTGCTCTAATTTTTTCCCACTTGTCCTGCATTACTGGGTGTCCTTTGTCAATGTTTTTTTTTGTACTTGTCTTCATTTATCACAAAACAGGAAAACTGTTTGACAGTATTAGGTCTGTCATCTTCACTGGTGGTCCACAAAACCCTGTTAGTAAAGTCAGTTACTATTCCCAGTTTAATGTCCAAACAAAGGTTTGCAGTATTAAGCGAAGTCAAAAGCTAATGTTCACTAGAAAACAATTTAATGAAGTGCTTTTAAACACTGTGCAGACTTCTTCAGACATACAAAAAACCTTTTAAAAACTTCCTTTAAAAACATTTAAACTGGTGTAATGAACCAATCATAACACACAATTAATTAAGATGATTAATTAGGGCTGCTACATTGATAGCATGCACCATGAAGTAAGCTCAAAGTAAACTTTTTATATAAAACCCTCCATGAATAACTGGAACAGCGATTGTCAAACACACTAAAGAAACTTCGTAACAAAAGCATAAACTTAAAAATTAACACAGTAAAAGTGAACAAAAGTTTGCAAACCAAAGCTCATACTAAAATTTTAAACTTATATAACAGATAAAATAAAACTAACAAATGTATGTAAGCAAATTACAGCAGATATAGCCTGGCAAATTAAACTGAATGCTTGTATCTTCCCAGGTCTCAATGAGTCCTGCTCTATAAGCAGTATTCTTAAATTGAAAAGTTTGAAAAGGTGAGGGTAAGATATCATGGTAAGTAACTTCCTTGGCTTACCATTAATGAACTATGTATATATCTGCTCTAATTTGGGCCCATTCAGCAGGGGAATCAACATCCCCTTACTGAGAGGTAAACGTGGACACTGATGACCCAGCACCAGAAGCAGCAGACAGAGGATGCCAAGCTGATTGCAGCCTCCCCTCCTCCTTTTCCACAACTGGACATGCAGAAACATGCCACAAGTGAAAGAAATTATCTCACACACATATGACACAAACACAATCACAGTTGTATCATTGACTAGCACTAATGTTATACATACCCCACTGCTGGAAGGGGTGCTCCTACCTTCTGTGACACCTAGCCATATCCATCTGATGTTCTTCTGCAGCTACAGTACAAAGGATGTACAGTTACAGGTGCATGTCGAACACTGCATGTAATACACTGCACTGTCACAGTACCCCCCCACCCAACATGAATGTTACTGTTTGCTACCAGCTTACTCTCCTGAGCCTCTGCCTTGCATTGTAATAGCAGGTTAAGGTGACATTGCCTTAACACATATCAATGACAGTACTGCTTCCTGGTTTGGGCAATGTCTGTGGCATCTACCACCACCAGCACTATTTCATACCATCTCTTCACCTTTTTTAAAGATCATCATACTAATGAAGCAGGCATTTCTTGAAGTCTTTATGCAGACAGGAAAGGAGACCCTGATTTTTTTTCTGACATGGCATGCAGGATCCCTTCCATTCCTACTAGTTGTGGTGTGAGCGCACAGTAGGTCCATTCTAGGAATAATATGATATGCCAGTGTACACAGATGCACATTTGGAAATCCTGTGTCACACTACACAAGGCATGCTTGAGCATAACAATGTGCTTCTTATTTGCTGTGATATCCGCAGCTCATGCTGACATTTATGAGCTATGCATTGTGCAGTGGCAGTGATTCATAAACAGCTGTTCTGTCTGTCTTCATTAATATTACCACTGCTCTAATTCCCCTCTTTTGATGTGATATAATGTATAAGCACCGTTTTGTGCAGCAGTAGTTACAATTGCTGATCTTCAAAAGAGGGAAACTTGAATTAAGCCCCTGCAGATGTAGAGCTTCACAGAGTTAAGGAAGGAGTCCTACCTGGTAGAGTACCTAAGGAACCAGAACAAACTCTGTGGTAGATGTCCATGAGGCAGATTTTACTGGCTGGTGTGTAACCGGGGCACCTTGACACTGGCTAAGTATTAGCACTTGCTTGTGTTTAAGGGGTACAAACTGTGAACATATTAAATTGTGGGGATTATATGCAGCAAGGGATGTAATATATTGATTTACAGGTATAGTACAAAAATGGAGTGCTGAGAGTGTGCATGGCACTACCTTTAACTGTTAGCAGGTGCATAACTATGAGGATGCCATAGGCATATTTCTGTGCGTATCACAGTGTAGCATGCACACCCACATGGTTTGCCTTCCAGTGTACAGGTACTAGTATGGCCAGCAGAGGGAGGAAATGCCTTGTAAAGCTCACTAACCAGGACACTAAAGTGCTATTGCAGGACCTGAGCAATTGTGCTGCAGACAAGCATTACTGGGACCAGATTTTGCAAGGACTGGTGAAAGACATGAATGGTGGTGTTGGGGGGAGGCATAATAGAGCTCTACAACAGGTGCAACAAGGGGTTACTATTATGAGACTCCATGCAAATTAAGAGGCAAGAGACATTGTAACAGACTGGCCGATCACAATGGGTAGACCACTAACACATTATTGGCTCTCTGAGGTCGGGAAGTTTTGTTGTCACTCACTGGCCAGAGAGAGTGGCTCCTCATACTTGGAGTGGCTTGGAAATGGAAGGTAAGCTAACTACAAAAACCCAGGTGTCAGTAGCACAGACACAAGGTTAGTAATATCCATTACAGAACATTGTAGTGCACATCTTTGTATGACTGGACTGTAAGATTGAGCAAGGCTTACCTGCCTTGTTTCTTTCAGTCATTTCTGATCTGAAACAGCAGCAGTCTGCATGACAAGGTACATATGTGGGCTTATGGTGGTATCATGAGTGTTTCTACTTTCAGAGTTTCAAATAGCAGATTGTCCAGGACAACGCAGGGCTCATGTCAGGTTCACACCTGTGGCTGGGCATGAAGGCAGTATGCAGCTGGTACAGTCTGATGACAGAACTGCACTTTCTGCACCACCACAGGGCTGGAGGCATCCTCGTCCACCTTACAGAAGCCAGTGTTGAGGTACAGGCACCACTCAAGCCTCACTAGTGCAGGACAATCATCCTGCACCTGATAGTCACTCATGGGCTGCACCTCTATCCCAAGCCCACATAGCATCTGACATGCACCATACTTCTGAAGCATGCATATCAAGCATAAGGGTAGATAGTGGGGTGATGCAGTTCTGTCATGACCCCAAGACTGTCTCTGATGTGGCTCTGGCACTCAGAATTAACCAGAAGATGTGTAAGTTAGTGGCTCCGATAGAGATGGCTGCCACTCATAACATTGTGAAGATGTAATGTGCTTTATAACTTGAGGGAAGACATTCACAATTTGCATAGTGATATGGGGTACAGGATCAGAGGCCATATAGTGCTGCTGAGTTCACCCCCCCATAATGAAGAAATAATTTAGTTCTCATCGTAGTTTCCAAAGCTTGGGATTTAATGCCCATTGGTTATGTGTGCTGAGGCTGTGAGCTGTATTTTCTGTGGCATAGGGTTTGATTCCCTCAGCCTTCATTTGCCTACTAGATAGTGCTCCTTTTTGGGTCACCCCTAAAAAGGGACTGTGTGTACAGTGCACCTATTTGGTTAACATATTGGTATTATTATTATTGTTATCATTATTATTATTCTCACTATTACATTATTATTATTGTTATTATTATGTTTTGTTGTGATTGTTATTATTATTATTATTAGATGATCAATTTCAACAATTGGCTTAAGTATTGGTGTCATTCAAAGGGGATCCAATGCCTGTCAGCCTGGGATGACATGCTCGACAAGCCACAATGCTTAGGCACGGCTTGCACCTGTCTCTCCTGGGCTTTCGGATATTGGCAAAGGCTCTTGCTACCCCCATAGTGCCTTTTTTAGGCAAGGCTCAAAAGACAAACCCACCTCCATAGGTATCACAAGCAATAAGAAACTAAGAGTAGTGCTACTCAACGCCAGAAGTCTAAACCTCAAGATGCATGCACTCGAAACTCTCCTTAGCATGGAGAACATCGATATCTGTGCAGTAACAGAAACCTGGTTCAGGGCTCCCGAGAGCACTCCAGCACTACCAGGTTATACCTCATACCATGCTTTTCGGCCCCAAAACTTGGACCGAACCACAAAAGGAAGAGGAGTATCAATATTCATCAAAGATACCCACACCTCCAGGTTGGTGGCAAAGCACGAAGCATCAGAGACTATCCATGTGCAACTAACAGTGGGTAAAACTGCCTTCCAGTTTATAGCCTGCTACAGACCACCCTCCCAAACCCAGAAACCCCACTTGGCCTTCCTGAGAACACTGGAAAATATAAAGGTCTCTCCAAACACCATTATAATGGGCAACTTCAACTACCCAAACATAGACTGGGAGCATTACTCTGGCTCCAACACCCTAGCCCAAAGGTTCCTAGAATTTATAAACTCAAATGCTATGGAACAACTTGTTACCACTCCCACAAGAGGGGAAAACATACTGGACCTGATCATCACCAACATGGGGACTTTATGCTCCAGACCAGAAGTGTATCCCTCACTGGTAAGATCAGACCATAAACTAATCTCACTGGATATTCACATCCCGACCCCACCCCCTGCCCAGAAAACCACAGTGAAAAACTTCTCTAAAGCAAATTTCAAACTCCTAAAAACTGAGGTGGAATCCTTCAACGCCCCCGGGCCTGTGGAAAATATGGACCAGACTGCAGAATCCTTTATAAACACATTCTATGAACACCTTCAGGAATGCATGGATCATGCAATCCCAAATAAAACCAAGACCCAATCCTCCAAAGGCAGACATCCTGTCTGGTGGACCCCAGCCATAAACAACTATACAATAGAAGGGGGAAGCTACTACATGATACAGCAAAATCCCAAAAAGGGAAGGCATCTCTGATCAGTATTAGCAAAAAACTACGGGCACTCATAAAATCGTCTAACGCCAGCTTCGAGAGAAAAGTTGCACAGGACACTAAGCATAATCACAAGGCTTTCTTTAGTTATGTTAGTAACCTGGGTGGGAATTCCCAGATATGCTCAGAATTAGTCCAAAATGACAAAAAATACACCAAACCCACAGACATTGCCAACATGGTAGCTGACAGGTTCAGCGCAAACTCCCCCCCCCCCCCACCAAAAGGGCAAATATCTATCCCAGCAGAGTGCTGCCCCCCTGACAGATGCTCAGGTAAGAGCCGCCCTCTCCAAAGCAAAAAACACAGCATCAATGGGACCAGACGGTGTCCCAGGCTGCGTCATACATGAACTCCAAGAAGAGCTAAACCCAAACATAAAACTACTGTTCAATCTCAGCCTTACTACAGGATATGTACCCAAAGAGTGGCGTACAGCAACAGTGGTCCCTCTCCACAAAGGTGGTGCCTGAACGGATCCTGGAAACTATTGCCCCATAAGCCTGACTAGCTTGGTCTGCAAAGCTATGGAAAGGATCATCATGGACCTCATAAATAAAGATATTGGGGACCTACAGACACTGGATCCTACCCAGTTTGGCTTTGATAAGGGCAGATCCTGCCTCTTAAACCTGGTCGATTTCTTTGAAACAGTCACCAAGGCCATTGACGAGGGGAAGTTGGTCCACACAGCCTACCTGCACCTCGCAAAAGCCTTTGATACAATACCCCTCTCGGGCATTATAGATAAGCTCACCAGCTTAAATATAAACCCCTATGTCACTAGATGGGTTGCAAACTGGCTCAAGGACAGAACCCACATGGTTAGAATTGCTGGAGCCATGTCAGACTCCAAACCAGTTACAAGTGGCGTTCCACAAGGCTCAGTCCTGCGACTTCTCTTGTTCGGTATATATTTCTCGGAGGTACAGGCCAACACGGAAGGACTGTGGCTGACCAAGTTCACAGATGACTGCAAACTGGGCGCCATAATCGACTGTCCAGCTGACACAAGCATCCTCCAAAAGGGCCTCATAGAAACAGACAACTGGTACCAGAGCCATGGCCTCAAGCTAAATGCCAAAAAGTGTATAGTCATCCCCTTTGGCAAAAACAAAGTGCCCACAAATTACCACATAGGTGGTAATCCATTAAGTACAGAAGAAGCAATTAGGGACCTGGGGACCCAAGTTGATAGCAATCTCTCATTTGACAACCACGTGGCCAAAGTGGTTAGAAAAACATTTTATATAGCCCACCTAATCATGAAGGGATTCACATCTAGATCAGGGGAGGTCATCGTGCCTCTTTACTCATCCCTCATCAGGCCCATAATTGAGTACAATGCCCTTTGGGATGTACCTTACCAGACACCTGCAGCAACTGGAAAGACCCCAAAAGTACCTCACCAAGAGGATCAAAGGGCTAAAACAGATGCCATATGCTGTCTGGTTAAAGAAACTCCAGCTCTACTCAGTGGCATACTGCCTGCTCAGAGGAGATCTGTGCCTGACGTATAAAGCCATGTCCAACCCGGAATTAATGGACATGCTGCACCTCAGAAAATCCAAATCCCATCGAGCCACGCTCGAGAGACTTGAACCTCAGCACTGAAATAAATAGGACATGCTGGAGGGACAGATTCATAACCCAGAGGCTCCCTTCACTCTGGAATAAAATCCCAGTCCAGGTTAGGCAGAGTCCCTCATTGACTCTCTTCAAGAGGAATCTTGATGAGTGGATGGGAGATCGTATGTTTACCCCGGGTATCACTTCTGTGTCACTGTTAGACAGAGGCACAGTATACTAACCTCGAAAAAGGGCATAGCAAAATTAATTTAAAATGGGTGGCGAAAGCCAAACACACTCTGGCTAGGCTTATAAATGCCCTAGGGCAGATAGTCTAGTATGAACCTATGAACCTATTATTATTGTCATCTCTATTATTATTATTACTATTATCATTACTGTTGTTATTGTTATTATTGTCATCATCATCGTTGTTATTATTATTCTTATTATTGTGTGTCTTTGAGTAACGGCCATCATCTTCATCTTGGACTGGCACTGCTTCTCTTCCTTCCTCCTCCTCCTCCCTCTCCTGTACCCCAGAATGTTTCATTCACTCAACTGCTTTGACTTCAAGGTTTTTGTTTTTCACTGTAGTTTCTTCAGTTCAGTCTGCATTTTAATGTCATTGGAATGGACTGAGTTGCTTTTCCATAGGCCTGCACTCACAGCCAATATCATGCTGCTTCTGGTTTAAGTTAAGTGACTCACAGATGGACACAAGACAGTTATCATCTCAGCCTTGGTCATAGCGATAAGCTGGATTTCTTTCAATTCACATTCTTAGTTATCTGTGGCAGTGAAAATGTTCATAATCTACAGAGTTCATTTTACTTGTTTCCTATCTGCTCTAGCTAAAAAGTAAAATAACCATTTTACAGGGTATAGTGCTATATATTTATCACAGGGTTGCAAGTATACAAGCACTTTCAGGTCTGTATTAGTTCGCTGAAGTCACTCTTCAGCGAATACAAATTCATCGACCTATATTTAGCGAAAATCACTTTCGCGATTCACTGAATATTCCTAAGACAAGGAAATACTTGCCACGCAGCACAACCTTACCCTTTTCTCCACTGTAGTGTGATCTCGAAGTTGGTATATATATATATATATATATATATATATATAGTTGGGGGGTGCAGCCCCCCCGATCAGGTGATGTAGGGGGAAAGCCCCCCACTTAGGTGGGTTAGATTTAGCTAGATTTGGGTCTGTTGTGCTGAGGGGCAAGTATTTCTTTGCCCTGGGAGTATTCAGTAAATCCAGAAGTGATTTTCCTCAATACAGGTTGATGATTGTGTGTTCTCTGAAGAGTGACTTCAGTGAACTAATATAGACCCACACATTCTGGTCACAAAACTGCTATGCAGCTATGCAATATTATCCTTATTGCTGCCCACCAAAAACATGTGACTGACTGTGAAGTAGTAAGGGGGATGAATTCCAGCACTGCCTCCAAAACTATATGAGGATATTTTGTTTAATTCTGCACTGCTGGCACTAAATACATGAAATCAACAAGGATATGTCCTTATGTGCTGTTATGCTACACTGCTGCAACACATAATTATTATGGCATAAATAAATAAAATGCCAAGAAGTAAATAATCATATTCTGCAGCAAGCACAACTTCCCTTGTAACTATCACATTGACAACATACCCCTGAAAGTTCATCCTGTAGTCAGTAATCTGAGAACCTGTGTCAACAATAAACTGCCATTTAATCACAGTGTATCCACTATTGCAAGGAAGTCCTTTTTCATCAACAGCTTATATCTAAATGTATGGCATCCAGATAATGGGTAATCAGTCCACTGTACAGGTTCTCATGAGGCTGATCATTGAATATAATGCTTCATTCTATATGTACCTGTCCAAGCATTTGTCATAAATTGACTGAGAACAATCCTTTCTTACTAAAAAAAATCAAGCAAGCCTATGCAGGCCATATCAAAGCCTTGTCACTCTTCTTGGCGTCATGCAGGCTACTAAGAGCTGCTACTATCTCTGCCTCATGTATAGAACCTCCTGTCTTGTGAAAAGTATTGCATATTCACAAGTATAATAGTACACCCACTCAAGGCATCTTATTCTCTTTGGCAGCATAAGTAGAACATGTTGGAAGGATAGTATCACAGAGAATGCCACTTCTATGGAACTGCTTTACTGCACGTAAAATAAAATAATGTTCTAACTATTCAAATAAGGTTTGCTTGAATGGATGACAAGCCACAGATTCACCCTTGGCTTAGCACCATGCCCTTCAGTGACATGGGCAGCAAATAAATGTGCCAAAATAACCTTGTTCTGTCCACCTCTGGATTATTCATATACAAAGTATAAAGACTAAATGGAAATGTATGACTATATTTCTTAAGAGCCTTACAGTTCAAAAGCCTAGTACTTATCTATGAACGTAATGGATGATTGCCCTTAAGGATGCACAGTAAAAGCACAAAACTGTCTTGTATATTAAGAAAAAGTTGCAAATTCCAAATAAGCTTTTCACAGTACAGCCGCAGATCTGAGTTATAATCCCTAGCTCGTCTGGATCTCATCAACTTCAGATTGAGCCCAGTGTCTTCTAGTGCAATCTTATCAACAGTAATTGAATCTTGTACAAAATTATTTTACTCTTGCAGGCGTGCACACACACACACACACACACACACACACACACACACACACACACACACACACACACACACACACACACACACACACACACACACTATCTTCCAAAAGGGGGTAAATAATAACTCTCCAAAGCCAGCACCAGTTTGCCCAGATTATAGGTTCACAGGTTCATAGGAGATTACTAGGGTAACAGCTCAAATACCCTTACAAGCCTACCCAGTTTTACCCAGATTTTACCCAGTATTCTATCCCTAGAGGAAATATAGCAAGGTTCAGCAAGCAGAGTTTTAACAATTTTTATAGACTGACTCTGTCCATAAGGGAAATGGCCGACACCCCAGGAGTGAATTTGCAGGTCAGTTAAGGGTTCTGTTTCACATGAATAGGAAGCCTTTGCCAGAGGAGGAGCAGCCTTTGTGACATGTCTGTATCTCCAACATGACCTATTAATCTCAGAGATCACATTTAGATTCTTGCAGTGAGTAACCCTCATGCAGTTAATTTTGTGAATATGCAACATTTCCATCAGAAGGGTCAGAGACTGCCTTGTAGGTCAGGCATAGATCACCAGTCAGTAATCAGTAGGAAACTGAATGCAGTGATAGACTTTTAATTGATCTGCCTATAACATGTTGGCTATACCATGTATTTATTTGGTGAGAAACTTCTGAGGATGCTGCAAGTACTGCAGGTGCCTGGTGAAGTACATGCAGATGGTCAGTTAAGGGTTCTGTTTCACATGAATAGGAAGCCTTTGCCAGAGGAGGAGCAGCCTTTGGGACATATCTGTATCTCCAACATGATCTATTCATCTCAGAAATCACATTTAGATTCTTGCAGTGAGTAACCCTCATGCAGTTAATTTTGTAAATATGCAACATTTCCATCAGAAGGGTCAGAGACTGCCTTGTAGGTCAGGCATAGAACACCAGTTAGTAATCAGTAGGAAACTGAATGCAGTGATAGACTTTTAATTGGTCTGCCTATGACATGTTGGCTATACCATGTATTTATTTGGTGAGAAACTTCTGAGGATGCTGCAATTACTGCAGGTGCCTGGTGAAGTACATGCCAAAGGTTGCATTGTACTCAATTATTGGTCTGATGAGGGACAAGTACAGTGGTACTATGACATCCTTAGATCTGGAAGTCGAGCTCTTACTTATAAGTTGAGCCACACAGAAGAATTTCCTCACCAGCATGGACACATGGTGCTCAAAGTTCAGATTACTGTCTGAGTACCCAGATCTCTCACCACTAGGTCCACTCTTAGTGGGTTGCTGTCAGTGTTGCAATTTGCAGGGTATTTGATTTCCCAAATTATAGTATTATGTATTTCTTTGAATTTAGTTTGACGCTATGGTGCTGACACTAATCATTAGTCTGTGTCAATCCTTTCAGTAGGATATCAACATCTTTTAGAGAGTCAGTGATTGTCCCCAACTTGCAGTCATCAGCAAACATGGTCAGCCAAAGGCCATCTTCATTTACCTTTCCATCTGAGAAGTATATTACAAACATGAGGGGGTCCAACACTGAGCCCTGCGGTACTCCACTAATGACTGGCCTCTTGCTGGATGTGGATTCCCCTGGTCTAATAACATGTGGTCTATCTGTGAGCCATTTGGATATCACTCTGGTAACACAGAGGTTTATGCCGAACTTTGTGAGTTTATCTATAATGCTGGATTGGGGTATTGTATCACATGCCTTGGCCAGGTCAAGGTAGGTGGTATGCACTGTCTTACCCTCATCTATGACCTTGATGAGCTTCTTAAAGAAGTCCACCAGATTGAGCAGGTAAGACCTGCCCTTGATGAAGCCAAACTGAGTTAGATCTAGAGCCTGGTGATTCCCTATGTCATTGTTAATCAGGTCCAGGATTATCCATTCCATAGCCTTATGTATGAGGCTAGTAAAAACTAATGGGTCTCTAGTTTTATGGGTCTGTTGATTGTTCCCCACTCCCTTGTGCCAAGGGATGACTGTTGCTGTCATCCACTCTACTAGGACAAAGCCTGTCTGGGGACTGTGGTTAAATTGAGATCTGAGTGGGTCTCCTAGGTCATGTTTTAAACTATTTAATAGGCACCCTGCAATTCCATCAGGCTTCATTGATGTTGTATTTCTAGGTTTAGAGAGTGCAGTGATGACCTGTTCTTTTGTGATAACAGACAAAGGAATTGTAAGAGACATTTCATTGGGAGTGACGAGAGGTGATGAGCGGGTGAAATTTGAGCTGAACATATCAGCCAGCATGTTTTATTTATTTTTCTGGCTGAGTATAGGTAGTGCCATCTACAGCCCATTGTTGAGTATTTCCATTAATATTTTGGACATAACTACAAAATACTTTGTGGTTATTCTTTCCTTGGAAGGTAGTTTTAGTTTTGTATTTAGCTTTTGAAGTCTTGACTAGTTCTCTGATTTGCCTGTTGAGACTAATAATGGATTATTTTTTACTCTTTTGTGTACACTCCTACTTCTAGACAGGAATTTCTTTCTGTTGTATAATCTGTTTATGTCAGGGGTCCACCAAGGTGACTTGTTTTTCCAGCTAAACCTGGGTATAGTTCGGTCAGGTACTGCCATTTCTATGCAGTTGTTTATGTGGTTGTACAAGGCATTCGTGTATACTTCTGCATAGGCGTCTGTGTTTTTGGGGTTAGTGGAAGCTTTAAAATTACCTCTGCTATCACTTTATAGACGTTAATTTGCCTTGGAAAAAATCTTTAGGGTTTTAGGTTTTGATGGGGGTTTTACCATTACATTTATTTCAAAGGAGACTGATTTATGATCTGATCTTACTAATGAGGACATTAAACTTGGGGGGGGTGCAATGCTCCTCAAGGATATTTGAGTCCCTGGTGGGTGAAAGTGCAGACCAGCTATTCCAGAAGATTTGCATTAACAAAGTCCAAGAATCTCTACCCTTGCATATTAGTGGTCGTGTATGTTTCCCAGTTTATGGAGGGGTAGTTAAAATCTCTGAGTAGTATGCTGGGCTGAATGGTAAGTAATTCTAGTAACTTCAGGTATGCACAGTTTCTTTTTTATTTTTTTGTTTATGGTTGAGGACCTATAACTGGTGATGATATGCTGGGGGCTTTTGCCTATGGTCAGCTGAACATGGGAAAAGCTCAACTGAGTCATCCTTCTTGACCAATCTTGAGGTGTGATTCTTTTTATGTAAATGGAAACATCTCCTCCTCTCATTTTTATCCTTTTCAGAGGGTGGTCTGAATGTGTAATAAGCATTTTAGCCTTGCAATGCTGGGATGCTTTCCACAGCCTTTAACCACTATGGCAGTGGCTGTTGCCTTGACTAGTATTTGAAAGCCTAGCAGCAATAGGTGCAGCCTATCTCTAGTAAAGCAGCGTGGTCTGTCAATCATGTCATCATAGGCTGACAAATACTGGATCCCCTTGAAATGACACCAGAACCTAAGCCCATTATTGAAGTCATTCATTTTCTGTTTGTATTGCAGTATCGTTGCTGGTGAGGGTAGAATGCTGCTCAGAGTGAGGCTTATACCAGCCTGCATCATATATTCAAAGAAGTCCATCAGGGCTCTCTTCATATCGTCCAGGGAGGTATGTCTCAGGTCATTCACACCCACATGGACAATATCTGAGTCTCACTGGTAGACACAAAGGCAAACAAGAGCCTCCAGTAACACGTGTAAGCACAGCTAAAAAAAGCTCCAAACATGGACAAATAAAATTCAGGCTTTTAATGCATTTAAAATCTCTAAAAGCAGTGCAGAATAAGTCAAAATAACCTATTCAAAAGGTTTCCAAATGCCAATTCAAAAGATAAAGCACTTTATGTCTTCCATATGTGAAAAACTTCATCTGATACTTTACAATTCAGTCAACTTCTTTTATACACACAGCATTTAAAATGACATCATCACTCATGTGATTGCTAAGCCTCCAGAATGAATGAGCTGCCCTTTAAAGAACCAGTACATTAAACCATGTAAAATACATTTCTGTGTATTTGCCATAAATAAAATATAGAAAACAGTGGGGAATCTGTAATGAGTGTAGTTATTGTTGAAAACTAGTTATTCAAGAAGACTTGAAACATCCTGTTATCAAGATAGCTTAGAAACCATGTTATGCTTGCAGTTTGTTAATGAGCAGTTTGTGGTTTACAGGTTTGAATGTCCTAGTCTTGGCCACAAGTATGCCAGCTGTAAGGAGTGCATGTTTGATGCTACTGCAGGGTGCATCTGTTGCTGAAATAAGGGCTCTAGTGGTGCTAAATGTATTTCTGAAGCCATCCTGCTTGTCTAAGATGAGTCTGTGGCTATTGCTGTGCTTAAACTTTTGTTTGTAGAGAGTTTTCTCAAAGATTTTGGCTAGTGAGCAGAGACCGGATATTGATCTAATTCTTTTGAGTTGAGTTTTGGGTGGAACTATCTTTGGATGGGGAATAATGAAAGTGTGTTTTAGCACTAAAGGACTTTTCCTGAAGGAAGTGAAAGACTGAAAATAAAGGTAAGAGGTTTTGCAATTTTATCTCCAACTCTGTTAAGGAAAGTAAGGCGACGAGTGTTGATGAAGAGTTTTAGGTTTTGTAATACTTAGTTTCTTTAAAAGGGATCTCAGAGAAGTAGATGGTTGTTGCATATTTGGCTAAGAAGTAAAAAGTTGTTGCCTTGGAGGCAAGTTGCAATGTTTGGAAATGTGGTTTGTGGAAGGAGGGAATGTGTTCTGATGGCCTGAATGGAGGAAGTGAGAACATTTATAAAGTCATCTGCAGAGCAGCTGTTTGTGGTGCCATTTTTGTTGGTGGTTGTAGGGCTAGAAATGTGGTCTGTAAGGGATTTTATTTATTTCCAAAAATGCTTTAGCATTCTGTTGGCTGTTATTTGTGTTTTCTCTTGAGAATAGTGATTTAGCAGAGTTTGTTGCTATTCTGAGTTGTTTTCTAATGGATACGTAAACTTGATGAAGTAATTTGTCACTTTTATGTTGCCAGATTGTCTAGGCTTTGTCTGTTTAATTATAGTCTTGATTTAATTTGATATCCATGTATATTTATGTCCCCTATGCTTCCTGCAAGTGATAGGGAATAAAGAAGTCTGTATTATAGTTGGGGTACTGTTTTAAAAGAATAAGGTGTTTTCTCATTCTTGGAGAAGGTCTTGAGGAGAGATATCAATATTGCTTAGTTGTTGATCAAGAATGCTTAGTGTTTGCTCTAGGAAAGGCCAACATGTGATCAGTTGGGAGTTAGGCTTTATGATCTTGAAGGACAGATCACTGAGACCATTGGATAAAATATTAATTCATGTCATTGATTTGGTAGAGTAGTGATGTTAACATCTAACATGGTATGGTCTTCTGTATTAACATTGTATCTGGTAAGTTTTCTTACTTGTTGCTCTAGGCTAAATTGTATAAAACTTTTCTTAATTGGGTTCTGACTGAACCAAAACAGTTGTAATTAAGGTCACCAAGTATAATGGAGTCTCTAGAGCTGTCAGTGGGGAATATTTCTAAGACAATGTCATTAACAGAGCTAATAAAGATAAATGGGATAGTAAGAAGGGTGTGATGACTTGCAGTAAGAGTGGCTGCTGTCCAGTTTACAGCTCTGTTATTTGTTTGGCTAGATGTGGTTGAGTGGGTCTACTTGAGATTACTGAAATCCCAGTAGACCAACATTCAAATCATCGAGCCCAGAAGCATGAGGTTTCACATCAGTGAAACTTCACAATATCGACATCTAAATGTCTGACAGTCCAAGCTGAGCAGAACAGGAAATCCGCTCATGTGCACGCTGTAGTGTGATCTTGGAGTTGGTATCTTTAAGTAGCAGGGGGCTTGGGGGGCATAGCCCCCCTGCAAAAATGTTAAAAGTAAAGTTTTGTAGTGAAGTTTGTTTTTTGTTTGTGTTTGTTATGAATATTCATGTCTGTGCTATGGAGACTGTCAGGAATATTCACTCTTAACTGTTAAGGTTTTAGGTTTGTTGGTATTTGGAATGGTTTTGTTTTCTCTTAATATGATGTTTTGTGTGCTGTTCTTGATACGTTGTAGGGGGTAAGTCAGGATTTTGTGTTGCCAGTCTTGTGTGTCGGGTATGTGAGGTGTCGGGTTTGTGACATTTCAGTGTTTAAGGCGCGATGAATTGAATGTCCGTCTTCTGGGATTTCGGTAATCTCAAGTAGACCCAGTTGAGAATACAATTTGCAGTAGTTATTTTTATTTGATTAGTAACATGACTGTACCACCTGCCCTAAATCCAGGCCTGGAATCAGGCATGATGTTGTAGTTTAAATGATTGGAGAAAGACAGTGATCATCCTTTAACCAGTATTCAAAATGAAACGCTGTACAACAATGGCCAATGAAGTTCATTGGCCATTGTTGTACAGCGTTTCATTTTGAATACTGTTTTTACTTGTTACTGATAGCTGTACTTTAGCATTAGGAGGTACCCTTTCTTTATCATCCTTTAACCATGTCTCTGTTTTGGCTAGTATATGGGTGTTTTTAATGATGATCAAGGCTTTTAGAGTAGCTCATTTATTATTTACAGTGCAGGCATTGATGCATACTATTTTAAGAGTGTTGTTTTTGAAGAAGAGAGTATGTTTTGTTGTCAAGAGTTTTTTGAGGAAGGGTTGGTGTTGGTAGGGGGGTGTATACCAAATTTCTGTGTCCCTGGGTTGGCATAAATACTCCTAGATCTAATTATTTTGTACTTTCAATAATAGATCCATGAGGTTAGGTATTTTTCAGAGGGGCTAATAAGGATATGTGTTGTAGCATGCATATTTGGATTATGAATTGTTTTCTTGTGATGTAATCTATTCATAATAGGGTAACCGAATGGCCATGTGGAAAGTTTTTGTTTTACAGTGGTTTGTGGTTGAGGTTGGGGTTATGGACAGGTTATCTGCTAGGAAAAGTAAGGAGGCTAAGATGGTGCCACACAAAAGAGAAAGCCTTAATGGAGACATTATTAGATGTGGAAGAGAGAGGAGACGTTGTTCAGTCTATCTGCTGCATAGACAGACTTAAGTGAAGGTAATGCAAAGGAAATGTGAAGTAAAAAGTTTAGTTTGTTAGCCACCCAGACTAACTTTTAAGTGCTGGTAGAATTAAGGAAGAAGAGGCTCATTGTGTCTGCTACACAGAATGAGATATTGACATGGGAGAGTAAACACTAGTCAAGAGTCTAGAGTGGTGTTAACATAAAGATGTTTAGCCTGCCTTTAAGTTGTGGTAGTCTTAGGGGAAAAAGAAATTCAGTCGACCTACTACATAGAAAAAAATACAGAAAAGGAGATACTAAACTGCAGTTCAACTGCCACTTGGAGTGGTGCAGAGCTAAAGAAGTTCATTCTGTCTTCCACATAGAAAGACTTAAAGGGACCTTACTGAGACAGAAACAAAGTGCAGACTATCTGCCACATAAAATGAAAGACAGAAAAGTTAAGAGTAAACACCAGTCTATCTACCACTTAGAGTGGTGCTAATATAATGATGTTCAGTGTGTCTGCCACCTGGGCTGATATAAAATGGAGGGAGTGAGAAGTAAAAGAGATTTCTGTAAACCACATAAAGAGAATTAGAGAAAGGAGAGAAATACTCAACAATCCTCTACTACATGGAGTGGTATTTGTAGTAGTGAAGATGATCAGTCCATCAATTTTCTTGTTTAGATTAGTGGTGTGAACTCTTAAGACAATCTCTCTTGGTTAGAAAGAGAGAGCTTATGAAGCTTATTCATTTGGACTCAAAGAGAAAAGATAGTGATGGATGTTAAATAAGTAATTTCTTTGTTTAGATATTTTGGTTGGTTAATTTGAGAATTAGGAATTTAGTTGGTTGACTGACAAGAAATGAGCTGTATAGCATTAAAATAAATGATATGAGGGTGGGTAGAAATTAGGGTAGGGAGGGGAGTGAAGTAAAACAGTACACAGTTTGGTTGAGTGTAGTGGGGCTACTCCTCTGTAATAGTAATGGGATACTTGTGTGGCAAAAATAAATAAATAAAAATAAAGTTATTTTCCATATACCTAATTAGTATTATTAAAATCAGTAGTCTTTCTTATATTGTGTTTTAAGAAAAAATGCATGCTGGAAATATGCATTTTAAATTAATTTGTAAATTAACTCATTAGAGCCACGTAATGTCTATAGGTGTTTCTGCAGTTACATCCTACTGACATCCGTGGGTCTCAAATATTGCTTGTTCATATTTGCATTAATAATTTTAAAACTGTGCTACATACAAAGCAGCACAAAATTTCATCTTAAAGCTTACACAAAGGCAAACACAGCTGTGTTGATATTTGACCTTTGTCTAGAGCAGGTAAAATATAAATATATTAATTGTTGTTCATATAGTTGCTGTATCTTTCGGCTTTTCCCGGTTAGGGGTCGCCACAGCGGAACTCCGGTCCGCTAATGATTGGCAGTAGATTTTTACGTACTGAGTTGCCAGCCCTAACGTACAACCTTCAACGAAGGTACGCCCATTCATGCATGTCTCCACACAGAAGACGCTTTAGCTGAGAATCGAACAGGACAACGTCTTACTGTGAGGTGACAACGCTACCGCAGCACCACTACCGCAGCAATTGTTGTTCATATAGTATTTATTTATATTGTCAAAAATGTCATGTTTTCTAAATATCTTAAAAAAACAAATTGCAGCTATAGAACTGTTTAGCCTTATATGAAAGCTCTCAGTTGGAGGAACAAAATGCTGCTAATAGTATGTGCGTAACTTGAGTGGTTGCTGAGATACTGTAAGTTGTTTACAAAATATTGCAAACTTAATAGTTGCTGTGTTTACTGAGACTTATAAAATCCAGTCTAAGACCTAGAAACTAAATAATACTACCACTATAAAAATTGTGTGTGCTAGAAAGTTTCCAGAGATATGAACATTTCTTTGAAATGTGAGGACATAATTTGATTATATCAAAAAGCTCAGGTTCCGCAGATTGAAAGTTACTGTGCAAACTTCCAGAGCTCCATTGGAGGGAATGAGTTAATTTGTAAAGAAATTAATTTATAAGGCAGATCTCAGTGTGCATTATATGTCCTGTAATATGTGTGTGTGTGGGGGGGGGGGGCTCTAGCAAGGGCAGATTGGACACTGACTAATTTAATTCAGTAATATGATACTTAAATAAAATATTAAGTACCAAATTACTGATATGTTTGGCTTCTATAAGTTGTGTTCAGAAAGTATTCATTGGGAGTTTTACTTTTTCAGCTGCTCGCTGCCTCTATTAAGAACAATGCAAAAAGTGTAAGAGTTCAGCTTACAGTGGAGTTTGTATAGTTCTAACTTTTATTAATTACTAAATGTTAAATATAATGGTGAGATAATTATAACATTGCCACAGTAACTAGGTTCCCAATTGTAGGGAAAAAAATCTGCAAAGATATACTGCATGTTTAGTATGGTGCAATAACTTATTTCATTTAATAAGCAGGGATAGCTTGTATTTTCTTTTTGGTGCCAGATCCATAAGATACCCAAAAAGAGATGGTTTTGGCACAGCACATCTATTCAGCATGTTAAGTACGGTACAGGAACTCAAAATCTTCAGTCTGTAGGGATGGATGGCTTAAGATTTATTTTGGGTGTCAAATCTACCTAATGTTACCCTCATGGAGATGGTTATGCAAATAATAAGCACTGTTTAACTAATCTATAATTAAATTTTACTTATGGTTGGGCATTAATATTTTTAAAATTTAATGTGCACACTAAAACATACACTGTATGGACATTCATCCCATATAGCATGTAGGTAATTTTCTCATGGGAGGTGGGAGGGATTGCTTATACATTACCTGAACAATAAGTAGTTGGGAAAATGGTAGCTAGAGGCTTATTTGCCTTAAATGGAGTCCACATGGGGGTGCAGGGGGCTTGATCCTGAAAAATGCAAATTAACAGAAACATGTTAACCTTTTTGCAATTTGATGTTGACATAATGCCGAATTGACTAATGCCACTAGTTCTACATGCATATAATATATTTCCTGCCATGGAAGAGCACTCCTTCTCTGGGCCTTGGAGGATCGACGCTTGGCTAACACAATTCCATTGCTGGGCAGATAAATTCTCTTTTAGGGAAAAACTTCCATTTTACTTTTTCTCACAGAAATTATGATTTTCCTGTAAAATATTACATTTAAATCTAGGAAGAAGTTTTTAATGACTGTCATCTGACTTAATTACTTTTGAATAGGAGTATCATTTTTTTTTTTACGTTTGTAATAAAAAAGAAGAAAATTACTAAACAGCCTTTGCCACAACAACAGGCTGATAAAATACCTCAGGTACAGATGGGTAACTCTGCTGTGGCCATTACTGGTTCCTCAGATCATTCATGCTTTCCCCTGGTTCCCTCTGGTGTAGTACCTGTAGCCACCATGACAGGCAGTTAGACATGTCCTCAGTGGCTGTTGGGCAAAGAGAAGGCACTGTTATTAGTCGTGGGAGAAGGGGCCAGAAATCCTACTCTTTCTAGCCAGAATGATATGCCTGTCTCTAGGAAGTTTTTCCTGGAAAAAGTGGGTCTGTTTCTGCAGAAACTCTATTCAGATAGAAACAAAACCTTACATGCATTTCTTCTCCTGTCTCAGTCACCTTGGACAGGACTAAATTATTGGGCCTAGCTCAGTGTTTAGATCAGGCTCTTGACCCTTCTAGTTTAGCTATTTCTGGTAAAAGAAGAAGACTGTCTTCATTTTCTGAGAAGCTGAGGTTTATGTACCTGTAAAATGCTTGTGAATGGACAGATTCTATTTTGCCTCCTCAGACATCTGATTCGGATTCTGAATAGAGTGTGGCTTTAGCCAGTCCTTTGAATGAATCTTTTTCTCTTAAACTATTTTCTGAATGATTTTGGTGTTTCAGTGGAACATAATGATATTCCACAGTCCCTGAAAAAAAATATTATGATTACTTACAACTGGAATTTCCAGAGCTTACACCAGTTCCTCTTGTTTTTTTCAGCACTGGAGGATATTTTTGTCACGGCCTGTAACTTTCCTGACAGCCAGCCTGCTGCTCCCAAGAAAGCAGTTAGATTGTATAAAATCCCTCAACAGTGTAAGGTTTTATACACTCATTGCATGTCAGACCCAACAGCTATTACTTTAGTGAATCTTGCTGCCGATAGTATGAATCCCTCTCCTTCTGACAAGGATGGGAAAGCGTTCATGCTTTGGATAGATTTGGGAAAAAAGCATATTCATCTGCAACACTTGTTTTAGAATTTTTAAATGTCAAGCTCATATGTTAACATTTATGCTTCCCTGCTTTGAGAATATGAGGAATATTATGGCATCTATTTATTTTTCTTAGTTAAAGCCTGCTGTGAGTAATTTGATTGCTTCTATGTCTCATAAAGCTACTGACTGTTTGAAATGTCTTATGATTCTGCTGATGCCATTTAGGGGCTGCAGGTTTACCTGGTTGTGTTCTTAAAACCTCCCAGAAGATGTCAACAATGAAATTATGAATTTTGCCTTGGATAGAAAATTAATTTTGAGGCCATTTGTTGCAGAGATCCTTAAAACATGTAATGAAAGAGATAAACGTATTTGAGGAATCACTCAACATTTCTACCCTACCTTCTTTAAGTTTGCTACGGGGGTTAATGCTTAACCCTATAGCTTTCTTTAAAAAGCAAAATAGACAGCTGGCAAGCAAACAATTAAAAAGTAATGCTAGTTAGAGTAAAAAAAAAAGGAGGAACCCCCACAATGAAGGACAGTCAAGTAAATCAGAATGACTGTAGTCATCACTCCCTTCCCCCATCCCACCTTGACAAACGCTTAATTCTTCCAGGAAGTCTGAACCTACATTTCTCTCTTCAGCAACAGATGCTTTCATTCACTGGGGTTCTGAAAGTAATCCACCATAGTTATGGATGACAGAAGGAGCCTCACCTTCCTTTTTTTAGGACCCCCCCCCATCCACCAGATCAAACTTCTCTTTTTCCTCCTGTCATTCAGCAACTGCTGTCTCAAGTGGTGAGAGAAGTGGTCCTTCTTCTATAGTTAGGAGAAGGTTCTTATTCAAGAATGCTTTCATACCAAAAAAGGAAGATTCTTGGGGACTATTTCTAGACCTTTCCTTTCTGAACCCATTTGTGATAGTGCCTAAGTTCAAAATGTTATCACTTCACAACTTGTTACCCTTTATTCCCCATTTGAGTTTTCTGATGGCCTTAGATTTAAACATGTTTACCATCCCTTTCATGTATATGCAGATTTCAGACTTTCTTAAGGTTTTCTGCATCTGAATCACATTATAATTTATTTTCATTACCCTTTGGTCTATCCACTGCTCCAAGGCTATTCACAAAGTGTCTAACTCCTGTCATAGCCTATTACAGTCTGGAAGGTATTCAGTTTTGTTTGTCTTTATTAAAATAATTTACTTATCTTTGCAGAGTCTTTTTCAATGTGTGAATAATCTCTTACCTGGATAAGGGATCTACTACAAAGTCTGAGGTTCCAGGAAAAAAATACAAACAACTTCCTTGACTCCTTCTCACAGAATTGTTTTCCTGTGGTTTCTCCTGGACACCATTTCAAAGAGATTTTCTGCCACAGGAAAAAGTAGATTTATATTTAGATTTACTCTGGAGTTTTCCCCACAGCTGGGGAATTTCTAAGGATTTTGGGTCTTATGAATTCTATGATTCTCATGATCCACAGTGCAAGACACTAGACAAGAACAATCCAGTGGTACCTGAAATCTGTATGGTTTCTACATCAATATCTCCTGACATTTCAGATTCCATTTTTTGGGGTTTGTGAAAAGGGAGATTTTGTGGTGGAAAAAAAAGAAAATTGTCAGAATCTAGGTCTCCCTGCAACCCACATCTCCAGCATTGCTGGTCACAACAGGCTAGTAGTCTATGGGGATAAAATGCAGGGTCTTTGGAACAATACAAGACAGACCAAAACACATCAGTATAAAATAGATGTTGGCACGTATAATGCTGCCAACTCTGTCAATTGTTTATGGCCCAGGACCTCTACAAGTGCTTACAAACAGCACCAGCAGTGATATGGTACATACGCAAGCAATGGGGAACCAGATCTTGCCTCCTTTGCAGACTAGCATGATATCCGGGCTATAACTTTTCAGTACTATCTCACTCTGCTGGGATCTTGCATGCCATCAGAACAAAACTGTCTGGCAGATAAGCTGAGCAGGACCAGACAGACCTTCATGACTGGAAACTGAATCAGGGAATCTTACAAGAGTTGATGCAACTGTAGGGAACACTGCAGATAGATCTTTTTGCCTCCACTTAATCAGTTGGCAAAATTCTGCTTTTGAAGTCCATGCAAGAAGGCCTGAAAGATGTATACTTTTTTTTCCTTGCGCAGGAATGTTCTTTTTTTGCTTTTCCACTCTTTCCACTAGGATCATTCTAAAGATTCAGAAGGATTCTCCAAACATCATTGTGATGACTCACATCTGACCAAGAGAACAATGGTTCTCCCTTCTTTTGGAAATGACCAGGAGCATTTACTCCAAGCTTCCTCACAGACTGGATCTACTTTCACAAGACAAGTGGTGACTGAGACATAATGACATCAAACAACTACAATGGACTTCCTGGATGATGGACTCAGTACCTTTCAGCCACATTTTTCTCTGAGGATTTGCAGCAGGTATTAAAGAAAGCAAGAAAACCTGCTAATTGAAAATCATATATTTAGTAAAGATTTCCTAGTTGGTGCCAAGAAGATGACCAGCACCCATTCAGACAAGTTTTTCTCTGGTTCTACATTATTTGTTTGAGTTAATATCATCTGACTAATTCACTCCTCAATCAAGGTTCATTTGTCAGCCATTTTAGCATGTCTTAAAGAGCAGGAACCAGGAGGTTGTGTCACCACCACAAAAATGGGCTCAAAAAATAATACACTATACAGTGCAAAGAAACCACCAACGACCACAGGTTAAAACCAACTCTTATTTAATAATCCACAACTGAGTGTTTTTGTCCCCAAAACCTGTACTGGACTTCTTCAGAGTTAAATAATAAACACATGCAGCAAGTTTAAATAGTATTAGTAAAACTCCACCACCAAGAAAAACTCTTTAATCAACAATTTAATTAATTTATTAGTAAAAACATCCAAACCAAAAATTAATATAATAAATATGAATTGTAGACAAAATTATAAAATATAGAGAAATTACATGACTGAAAAAGTAAATAAAAAATCCAAAATATGACCACACGATACATATAATAATAATTCATAGCAAGTAAGTGATTTTAACTTCAAAAGACTACTAATAGAAATATAATCATTAAGCCCCTTCGAACCAGTGGCATTAGTTTTCAATTGCCATTCAACCTCTTTAACTTCAAGTCTATTCTTTAATGGGCCCCTCTCAAATTGTTATCAATGACATCTATAATGAAAAAAAACAAATGTATGCCCTTCATTCTTCTGAATGTGTCTCCATACCTATATAAAATGACCTGCCCAAAAAGCATAAGGTCATATACACCACCATGTTTGTTTCATAGTTACATTTCCTGGGGGACTTAATAGTACCAACCCCATTTAACCAGGCCTGCTAACCTTCCAAAATAGAGGGGCACTGGGAACAATGCACACATTCCTCTAATATGTGTATTTTATATCCTAAATTTTCTGCCCTGTTCTAAAAATGTCTTCATGTTCTAATCCCTTCTAAAAATCACTCAGGGAGCCCTTCCAATCCTGTCCGGATCCATGCCACCTATGTCAAAAATCTTTCAATTGTTAAATAAATTATGCCTTATAGTCTCCATATCATTACTATAGGTAGGGATGCAGCCACTCGGAAATTGCTTGTTGTTAGGTTTATTTGTTGACAAGGCATTATATCCCACTCCCAACAATGGCTTGTAAATCCCTTTTATCCTTTTTTCATAAACCTAAGTAAATAACTGTTCTAAAAATTCCATTGGGAACTCTCTGTTTAATAACATCATTTTTAATTTTTCACCTTTGTCAAAAGAACATCTCCAAAGAGGAAATCATTATAATCAATCTAACTAGTTGTCCCTTGACAAGGGACTTTTTCTGGTGTAATGGGTGACAACTATTATAATGAACCAATGAGTTTGAGTAAATGGGCTTTCTATACACATTTGAAATAAAACATCTGTTTGCAAGGACTCTCAATGAGGGGAACACTTTATTCAAACACACTTGAACCTGCAAGGGTGCAAGGTTCTTGTTTTTTGTAGTAGAACATTTACCCATTGACATCGGGGGGCCGTGGGAGACAAGATTAGAATCCCGGGAACTTCTTTGGCAGGTGACTCTGGATTCTGGGAGACCCCCGGGGTTTAATGAGAACATCAGTATTGCCCCTCTTTTAAAACTTAGGGCAGCTAAGCTGTAAATTGTAGTACTCAAAACTCTCTTTTATACATTTGCTGCAATTAAGAAATGAGAGTGTTGATAGTTTAAGTGGCAGTGTTTTGACTCTTAAGGCAACAATTATGTGATAGAAAATCCGTTTTCTATTAGGAATTGCTTTTTATGACTCTATCCCCTAGATGGCACCATTTAGTATTAAATTTATTTATTAATTTCATACCATGTTGATTTTAGATTTTGACCTATTTAAAAAGTTTAAATATACAAAAGTTTGTATTATTTATTTATGTTTTGGTATACAGTTTTACCCACAATGTTGGCAATTTGATTAGGTTTTAATTTTATTACTTGGATTGTATGAGCACGAGTATTTATTCTTATATTTTTATGTGGTTACTTGATTGACCTTGATTTCTATTGGCAGAGTGCTTTTTAAATGAGTATATATGGTAGGGGCTTTTTATGAAGTTGTATCTGATGAAATCTATGTTTTAATGGATGAAAACACATTTTTTACAATTGTAGCATTCATTTTGTTAGTACGAAATAAAATTACTGGTGGGTTACATCATGGTTGTGTTCCTTGTGTGTACTTGAGTTGTAGACTGTTTGAGTTTTTTTAGCACACAGTCTCCTTGATTTTGTGTTTTTTTTTTACATTTTTGCCAAGCATAGCTTGGGGTATAGGTTCCTGTCAAGTTGTTTACTCATGAACCTGGTTAGATTGTTTCTACAAGGAAGTATTCAATTTTTTTAAAGATGTTTCTGTGTTGAAATTAACAAAACCTAAGATATTAAATATATTTTTATAAAAAAAAAAAAAAAAAAAAAAAAAATTTTTTTTTAATCAATTTTTTTTATATTTTTCTTTGGTTTCAATGTTTTTATGTAACAATTACTACTGTTTATATTTGTTTCTGTAAATCCTCTATTAATTTTTTTAATGTTTTTAATGTTTTTCTGGAGCTTTTCTCCCCGGGCCTCTACTGAAAATGGACATGTATCCAGTTAGACTAGCCCGGTCAACAAATGTAAAATAAAATAAATAAATAAAATAGTACCAAGGGAACAAATGGCAAGATCAACATTTTTTTATATTTCAACAAAAGAAAGCTAGAGTTTAAATGATACCTTTACTGACTAGTTAAACAACTTTGGAACACAAGCTTTTAACATGATGATGCATTTTTGTCAGGTATTGTTAAGAGTATGAAGGGCTCATTTTATGCATCCTCACTGACACAATAAAAGACTGATAAAGATCAGTGGAGGAGTTGGTTGGTATGTAGTACATTGAAATGTAGATACGGATTCATAGCTACATAAATAATGAAAATAGTGGCTAAGGGAGTGAAATAACTCCCTTTCATGCACGTTCAAACATAGATAAAGATTAGTGGATAATTTGCACAGACATGCATTACAGTAAAATGGTGGTAGATCCATAGATTATGTACATTACAAACATGTGAACTGGTGACGTTCTTCACATAGTAAGAAAATGTCAGATTAGTTCCCTATTTACTTCAGTCTTCTTTCATGTTAACATGCCCTTTGATGTAATGTTCTGAGATACTAATCTAAAGGGAAGTAAAATAGCCTTAAAAACACTGTTCTGTAAGGTAAGAGAGGAAGATACAGATGATAGTGCAATTCGAATAAATGCAATAGTCGTACTTAAATCCTATTTCTTTATTGACCATATAGCAGTGCTTGGAACTTTGCAAGAATATGAATTCCCATTTCTTCCATTTCTGTGTGACATTTCCTGTGTTATCATCATTGTTACAAGACTGTGTCACAAATAGAAAAACATTTTTACTTCTCACAATAAATCTCTGCAGATTCAGTCATGGGCATGTTTATTTCTTTTCCTCTGACACAAATCTCTGATGTAAAGCATGTCATATGTGTTTCATATGGCTTGCAGCAGATTGTGTATCTCATCTGGAACTGTCTGTCACATGTAACACAATGTAATGCAAAAAGGGGTGCAAAGTTTCACATTTTTCTGTAAGCAGGGAGGAGTGCAGCTTTCTGACAACTGTAGAAGACAATCTGAATGACAAACCAGGGACTCCTAGGAATATTTTACACTACTAAATGTCCTGCCCTTTCTGACACAGTAAATCTTTTAACCTTTCATATATTCATTGACCATCATCAGCATAATCTAGCAATAACCAGTGAGTGGTTGTGGTATATTGAAGATTTACCCACAGTTGGAGTGGTTTGCCCTTGTGAGTAGACTAAGGCAACCATGGGTAAATCTTCAATATACCCACAACCATGAATTTGTTATTGCTATTATACAGTAACATTATTTAAGAAATAAATTGCTTTGTTTCTTAAATAATGTCTTTGTATAATGGCACTGTGGTGTTCTTCCACATTGTTTGTGTACTCTCCCACTCTGTTGATATACTGCACATGTGTATGGGACTTACATTCCCACCCTTACACGGTGCATCAGTGCTTTGGAAAGCAAGCAATGGAGAAAGGAAGATCTGCATTGCTTTTTTTTAAATAAAAAACCTGTGAAATCCGGACAGTTTATAGGTATGAGAGAGACAGGGCAAAAATACAAGGAAATTCAGGTACATTTCTTTAGTTTTGCATAATGTACCTGATTTTCGTTGTATTTTCTCTGCCCTCCATATGTAGCTCTCAATCTCTTAGCTCAAGAAAACTGCAAAGCCTTAAATAAGGGGGGCAAAGACCCATATTGTAAATGTTGCTCTATAAACTTAGAATCGGGCATTGAATTCCATAGCATAGCATATATTAATAGAAGAAAGTCCAGTCGGACTTCAGCAGCTGGACTTTTTTCTATATACTCGGTTTTACAACAGGCATGCTGGTTGGGCTGACCAATCAATGTGCACATTTTTGCATACTAACAAGCTACCATTGTATAACTAGCTGCAATCCCTGACATGCTATGTTTGGTGAATCCTGTTTCTCTCCAATGGTAAGTAAAATATTCAACATGTTCCCAAACAGTGTTATTTATTTATTTATTTATTTATATTGGTTTACTGTGGTAGTGCACTGATCAATATTGACCTATTTCAGGCTTAGCTCAGGTGAAATATAAAACATTTCTCAAACACAAAATAAAGAAATACAGGCAATAACAGGTTAGTTCAGAATAATTACATAGAAAAAGTATGCATATGCATTCCAGTGAACAAACAGAGTGCAATGTACAATGAAGTAATGTTTCATGTATAATATATACATTACTTTCTAAAGTGGGTCAATCTTCAGTAAAATGTAAGAGAGGACAAGAGACTCAGAAAGGAGCTTGGTTAGGCGGGATCTATTTCAGTAGTGCAAAATACTGCAACACTGAAGTGTAAAAACCAACGACAAAAAGACGGCAAATGAACATCAGTGAAAGTTATCAATGCTGAAACTTTTAAAAATCAAAACACCTAATGTGCATGTCTGGAAGTACTCGGAGGTCTTGAATGGAAACCACACGGCAGTTAGAAGAACAGCTTCTTCGTTTAAACATATGCAAAGGAAAAATTTCCATTTTGAATTATGTGAATGGAGATCCCAGTACAGTGAGGATTGGGAAATTTACCCTATTCCCCACTATGGTATGATCTCGGAATTGGTATATATAAATTTGCAGTGAGTGTAGGGGGTGCAGGGGGGCTCGCCCCCCTGCAAAAACGATGAAAAGGGTATATATTTTTAAATGATGTGTTTAAATGTAGAGGTTGTTTTTCTAATTTCAGCTCAATCTCTGAGTGCTTCTAGACATGTGCATTAGGTGTTTTGATTTTTTAAATGTTTAAGCATTATTAATTTTCTTTGCTGTTCATGTGTGGTCTTTTCATCTCGGGTTTCTAAATTTCAGTGTTATGGTATTTTGATCTACTGAAGTAGATCCATTAGGTTATATGTCCTATGCTGAAGCAGGAGCATTTGGCTTGGATGAAGAAGTGCTTTTTGAGTTGCATTTTGAATTTTGAATAAGTGTTGATTTCCTTAATGTCAATGGGAAGAGCTACCAAAAAGTAGATGCCTGAGAGGTGAAAGCTTGTGCAATGCTGTGGAGTTTGGTTCTAGGGGTAATGAGAGTTGGTGTGGCCTGTGAGTAGTGACTCAGGTTGTATGAGGAGATTTTTTTGTAAAGTCTAGCTGCTGGGAGTAAATGTGTCTAGATGCATTAGTTTGTAGAATATGGATCCTAAAAGTAGGTCAGATCTTTGTTTTATGGGTAGCCATTTGGCTTGTTTAGGGTGATAGTGTTGTTCCCAGAAAGGTGGGTTTGTAATGAATCAGCAGATGCTGTTAGAGATAGTTTGGAGTGTGGCAATGTTTTTCTTGGAGGCAGAAGCAAACATTGGAAAACCATAGTCAAGCTTCGAAAGTAGAACTCATTTGCCAATGACCGATCTGGCTGGTTGGGGTAGAAAAGGGAAGATATTTTTGGGCCGGAGAGGAGGGAGTTTATTTTGGCTCTCACTTTGTCTATGTAGAAATGGAAATGCAATGACTGATCAAGCCACAGTCCTAGGGATTTGATGGTGGAGGTTGTCTCTATGAAATGGTTTTGTGGGTCAATGATAGTTAGAGTCAGGTGCTTGGTGACATTTCTGTGGAGTTCAAAAATGCATAGTTTTGGTCTTCATGAGGCTGAGTAGTAGTTTATGGTTTATGAGCTCATGTAAGTATGACAGGAGTTGGCATTGAATTGCTGGTATGAGAGTGTCCTGTTTGCTAAATGATCATGCCATCAGCATAGAGAATAAATGGGAGATGGGGAGGGTCACAAGAAAGTTTGCTAACAAATATGGAGAAGAAGAAGGGGGCAAAAATGAATCCTTGTGGTACATCTTTGGTAATAGGGGTAGATTCTGGTTAGGAAGATCCTATTTTAACTCATAAGCGTCTCTCAGTGAGGAAGTTTTTAAAGCAAGGAGCAGTGTCTGGACTGATACCAATTTCAGTTAGTTTGTTTTGGACAAGATATTGGTCAATGATGTCAAATGCCTTTGTCAGGTCTATAAATAAGGCACCTGCGAGGAGAACATTATCAGAGTTTAGCAGGGTGTCATCAGTTAGGGACCAAAGTGTTGTTATAGTACTTTGTCCAGCGGTATCTTTTGGGTTAGTTTGCTTTGGAAGGAGTTTAATTAGAGCAGTTTTCTAAATCTTGTGGCATGATGTTTTGGATGAGACATAGAATATATATGTGGGTGAGAGGAAGAAATGGATGCTCTATGCAGTGATATTTGAACCAAAGGTCTATTGTGTCACATCCAGGAGGGGTGTCAGTGGTAAGATTGTCAAGTAGAATTGCGACTTCTTTGGGACTTATACATTTGAAATGGATGAGGAGGATGAATGGTGGCCAGGTGGGTAATGCACGATCTGTGGGAGGTGTGGAGTTTATTGATGGGAGATTGCTAAAAACTTTAAGGAAATCCTCTGGAGAAATTTTGCTGCACCACATTGAATGGTGTTTATAGACAGGGTATCACGAGGAGGCTTTCTTCCCTTAACTGGGTTAACCTCTTTCCAAAAGAACATGGGGGAATGTAAGAGGGTATTTTTTTCTTTGTTTGGAGATTTATTTTGTGCCTTCTGATGGACTTCTTAGCTAGGCTGCACAAGACTATAAAGGAAGTAAATTGTGGGGGGGTAGGGTGCTTCTATTTTTGCCATACTTCATCCCTTAGAGTTAAAGGATGTATCAGTTTAGTGGATAACCATTCAGTTTAGGTGGGTTTATAAAGCCTGTGGATAGGTGGTAGAATTTGTTTTCCATCTGGAGTAGAAGGTTGGTTAGGTTTATATCTGCTGTATTAGGGTCATGTAAGGAGGGTATATGTTTCCAGTTGTGGGTTGTAAGAAAGGTTCTGAGTTTATCAATATTAGTACTACGCTGGTTTCTGTGGGCATTTAATATTGGTAGTAGTTTTATAGGATGGTTGACAACAGTAACGGTGACAGGGCAGTAGATACATAGTGTTGGTGGCAGAATGTTTATATTGTAGATGGAGTTTGGTATGTTTTTAATAACCTGGTTGAGTGTGGAGTGTTTGGAGGACTTAAGGTTAGGTGGTGGTATTTTTTAAGTCCTTTGAAGGAGACCTAGGTCTACTAGGAAAGTAACCTTGTCAGAAGAAAGAGGGCCAAGATAATTAAGATTGAAGTCACCTAGAATGAATTTATTAAGGATGTTAGTGATGTGTGATATGAATTTATATAGGGAAGCGGGGGGGGGGGGTATATAGGCTGTAGCCATCAGTAGTGGCTTTCCTTTCAGAGCTGGAAATTTTAGGAAAAATCCAGTTAGGAGCTTCCTTGGGTAATGACTTTTGGATTTAGTTTATTTCTGTATAAAATTAGAGAGTCTCCACGTGATCGTTTGCCTGATCTGACATCACTGACATACTTGTAGGAGGTTAGAAAGTGTTGGAATTTGGGGCAGTCTTGTTTGACCCAGGATTCTGTGTTGTGCTGTGAAATAAAAGCACTTATGTGATCTAGCTTGTTTCTGACACTATGTATATTGAGGAGGGCAAAGGCCCATGTAGGAAGGAAGTAGCTATTCTGCTGAGAAAAGGGAGTTTTGGGCCTGGGATGGGTTCACTGTTACCATTAAGGAGGAGTATAAAGATTATGGAGGGTAGTCTGAATGAGGTCTTTGGTGTTTTTAGGCAGACAGAACAATGTTTCTGAATGTTAGTCATTACATAGAAGAGTGATCCTGACAGTGGTGAGCTGGGAAGTGGGTTTGGTCTGATTACTAAGTGGGTGTATTGATGGTTTGTTGGTGAGGAGGTTATGGATGTAGGGATAACAGATAGTGATATGATGATAGGTTATGTGTTTTATGAAGATTTTTGTTATTGGTAATAGGAGTGAGGGAGGTGAAGAGGAAAGAAGAAGGTGGTAGAACAGGGTAATATGAGCAAAGAGGAACTTACTACTGATTGGATATTTGTTGTGATTGTACAGGAAGTTGTCAGTGGAGTTAAGACTTCCAGTAGTATTGTAGTACTGACTATAATACTCTTAAAAGATTCATTGAAAAATGAAATAAGCAATAAACAAAAGTAAATAAATAAATAAATTAAACAAAGCAAAAAAGGTAAAAGTCAACAGTAAACCATATATTTGTATATATGGTAAACTGTAGTACAGAAAACAAATGAAACGTATCTTCTAACCACGGAGAGGAATAAGTAAGTAATCATATATGTGCTGAGACATAGAGATTTATTTTATTTACTTATTTTAGTTATTTATTTTTCCTTTGTTGAAAACCCGCGGTAGTGGTGCTGCGGTAGGATTGTCGCCTCACAGCAAGATGTCGCGTTCGATTCTCAGCTAGAGCTTTTCTGTGCAGATGCATGCGTGAATGGGCATGCCTTCGTTGAAGGTTGTGCGTCAGGGCTGGTAACTCGGCATGTAAAAATCCATTACCAAAACATTAGCGGACCGGAGTTCCGCTGTGGCGACCCCTAACCGGGATAAGTAGAAAGACACAACAACATTTTTCCTTTGTTGACCGGGTTAGTCCCACTAGGCTAGTCGCCTCTTTTCATGGGAGATCTGAGGTGGTATTTATACTACTAGGGAAATGAGATGCAGCAAAAGAGGTTGTACTCAAGTTTTATGTGTACTTGTATAAGACATGTAACTGAGAAAACAACATGTCTAAGGAGTAGTATACATGTAAAGAAGTACTGTTAGTAGAACAATGGAGACAGAAATGTAAAAGTGTTAAAACATTATGACAGATAGATCTTACAATGGAAAGAATACAGTAAAATGCTGATGTTTACAATATACATTAGCCAGTTCTGAAATTGTAATGCTTATTCAAAGGATTTAGTTTCCCATGGTAGTTATACATTGCTTTAGGTATTATAGTGAACAAAATGTTCTCTTGGATCTGACCCAGGAATCTCTGAGGCACTGTTTTAGCTCATTTTTAAATATGAGGAGATTATTTGTAAGCCTGGGTGTAATGCAGATTAAGATCCAGAATTTAGACATGTAATATGAATGTAGGGCATCTCCAGATGAGTCATGTGACGTGAGTAGCAAGGAGAAGTTTATTCTTTGAGCATAATGCTCTAGTTGGTGACTAATGCTGATGGTTATCTGTCAAAGTTGGTCATTTTTGTACTATGCTATGGTTACTGTTACCGTTTCTATTTCAAGAACAGATTAGGTAATGAGGTAATTTTAACCAATCAAGCTGTTTAAGGGTATAAAGTTGTGGGTGCCCTAAGACTGGCTGGCACCACACTTTGCTACCTTATCCTAGCATCAGTCTAATTTGGAATTTTAAGTTGCCTGCAGATTTGTCAAATTTGAATAAGCATAGAAGAATGTTGGAAGCAGACAGGTGGTAGCTACACACACACGTGCGCGCGCGTGCACACACACAAACACACACACACACACACACACACACACACACACACACACACACACACACACACACACACACACACACACACTTTAATAGCTGTCAGTGAGGAAGTGCTTGGCTCTATAAAGTTTTCTGCATTTTCTGTTGGTCTTTTTTGATGGCCTGTTATATATGTAGCTCAGATTTTATGATATCATCTATAAGTAGAACTACCATTTTCTTTGGGAGACCCCCTTTATTCTTGTATTATTTGAAGAGATCATTGTAAACTTTGCTGTATGTATGTTGTATGATTTAAGAAAAAATGGTAGTAGTTTTCTTTAGATATAGAAACTGAGAATTGTTAAAAACAGAATTCTATTGAAGTAAGGGATTCTTGGATTATCTGCTGAAATTTTTGTTTGGTGGAATATATGGAGGTAGAATCATCTTTATACTGGATTGGAGTGCCATGTTTGAATGTATTATGTAGATCATTAACGAAGATACTAAAACGTAAAGGACAAAACATAGATTCTGAATGCCTCTGGTGTAGCCTTGCTGACCACTGTGCAATGAGGGTTAGACATGTCCTGCCTCAGCTGTTCCAGACTCCACAATGTGGGCATGAGAGAACCATCCATTTTAGGAGTTGGAGACACCCCGGGGAAGGGTCTTCTTGAGCTGGCTGGAGAAACAGATGTCATGCTTTGGATGATAGGCCTCTCCCTTCTCATTCTTCTTCCAGGAATATTCCCAGAAAAAAAACAAACATAAACTTAATCATTCAGATAATAGAGTTTCTGTTTATAAAAAAATATTTCTATGTTAACCAGGAGTTTGTTGCAGACTGTCAAAACTGGGTGTCAGGTATCTCCTTCTATTTCTTATTCCTCACTCTAAACAATGAAGATGTTTTTTTCAGATGATTTTGATGTGGACAGAGACAAGCTTATGTTGCCCGTAGGTTCCATAGTCAAAGACTGACTCTTTAGATAGTGTGCTGGAATTATGATTTATTAGAACGTGAAGCCACATATATTATCCCATTCCTCCCATTCTGACAGCTTTGGAGGATGTTTTTAATGCAACCTGCAGTTCTCCTGATTCTCACGCATCAGTGCCAAAAAAGGCAGACAAACTCTGTAAAGTCCCTCAACCTAGTAAATATCTCATTTCTCATCAACCAGGTATCACCCCTCCCACTCCTAATGTGAACAAACTCCTTGACACCCTCCTGAAGCACATTTCTGGAGATAAAGAGGGGAAGCTGCTAGAAATTCTTTTCTTCCTGTAGTTTAGCATTTAGAGGGCTTAGCTACCAGGGCTGCATGTAGAAGTTTATGTTGAAATGCTCCAATAGTTTGACAAATGTTTTGCTTCCCAGACTCCTGAGGATAGGCCTTACTTGTATCAGACTCTTGCTAACTGGTCTCAAGTTTCTGAATATGCTTTAAAAGTGTGCATGATTCTGCTAATAATGTTTCCAGGGCTTCTACTTCAGCTACAGTCTTGGCAAGATTTGTCTGGGTATGTAATTAAAAATCATCAAAGAATTTAAAGTCAGAAATCTTGAATTCCCATATGGAAAGGGAAGTTTTATTTGGTCCTTCAGACACACAGATCCCCAATTAACGGGATGAGAGAGGTAAATTATAGTTAGGAGATTCTAGGGTTTTTCAGGTTCCCAGCTTCTGTGCTTCCAAATACACCGCTCCCTTTAAAAGACAAAACAAACAAGCAGTGCTACCTGCAAACAGACAGTCAGCTAAAAAGAGAGAGCATGAGGGGCAAATAATAATAACAACAATAATATCCCCAAAAGAAAGGTGTTTTTCCAAAATAGGGGCAAGTGCCCTCCTCAGAATGACTATGGCTGGTTACCCTCCCTTCCTCCCTCTCCTGGCCCAGCATCTTTTCCTCTTTCACAGAATCTGAATTCATATACTTCCTTTTGGCAACAGCTTGCTTCATATAAATGGGTTTTGAAGTTGGCAATTGATAGAGAAGCCCCTCCTTTCAGCTGGATCCCCCCTCAACCTCCATATCAATCAGACATGTTTCATCAAGTGCTTCCACATGTTTGATGCAGCTATCATTGAGCACATTCCTGCAGATCAAATAGCAATGGACTTTCACACCAGAATGTTTCTGCTTCCAAAGCAGGAGCACTCTTGGAGGCTAACTTTGGATTTTTCTTCTCTCAGTTTTTTTGCAAAGATTCCAAGATTCAGAATTTTAGCCCTTGAGATCATGTCAGCTTTGCCCCCAGAGAAGGATCTCATGGTAATGTTAGACCTCAAAGATACCTACCATCCCATTCCAACAGCAAATGACTTTCTAAGATTTTGTGTGTCTGGGTCTCAATATCAAGTCTTTGCATTAGCATTTGGGCTGTCCACTGCACCATTAGTATAAAGTTTCCATCTCCAGTAGTGGCCCACTGCGGATTGGAGGGTATTCACAATTTTCCTTATTTAAACAACTACTTGTTTGTGTAGAGTCATTTCCCAGTTGTTAGAACTCCTTAACAAAGGTATCTTCCTTCCTATAACATTTGGGATTCCAGATAAATATGCAAAAATCCTTTGTCACTCCATTGTACAGGATTGTGTTTCTAGGTTGTCTTACAGCCATTCTGTTACAAAAGGGTTTCCTTCCTCAACAGAAGGTAGATTTGTATCTGGAAGTATTCCTGGATTTTGTTGTCAATCTCAAGCTACAGGATTCTAGGTTTCATGGCTTCAATGATTCTCATGATTCCTCTTGCCAGGCTACATATGAGAAAGATTCAGATGTTACCTTAAAGACGCGTAGACTTAACAATGTCATCCCCAGGAGTTTCAGACTCCTGTATTGGGCTTTATCAGGTCAGATCAGATGGCTCATAATCCTGGTATCGCTTTTTTTTCACCTACCTCAGCACAATCTATATTGACTGATTCCTCAGATTTTGCTTGAGGAACATTTTCAAAGGGGGTAAAACTGCAAAGACTATGTGACAGTTCAGACAGAACAAATCATATCTGTATCAAAGAAATGTCTGTGATTCATGCCACAAAGTCTGTGCATCATCACTGGGACCCAGGTCTCCTCTAGATCATTACAGATAATATTATGGTGATGTGGTATATAAAGAAATGGGGGGGGGGTACAAAGTTACACCCTCTGTGCCAGCTGTCATTAATAGCATGTGTATTAGCTCTTCAGCACTCCTTAACTCTTCGAGCTTCTTACAGAATAGCAGAATAAAGCATAGCAGAAGACAAACTAAACAGGTCCTGAGCAGACTCTCATGAGGGGAAACACAATGAGGACATAGTCCAGGAGTTGATCCAGATGTGGGGAACAGGAGCACCTAAGGCAGATCTGCTCACCTCCTTTCAAAATTGGCAACTGATCAGATTCTGTTACAGGACTCCCTGGCCTGGAAAGCAGATGCCCTTTTGTTCCCTTGGCCAGGGATGCTTCTATGTACATTTACACCATTTCCAATTATTTTCAGGGTTTTTTCTGAAGATTCAGAAAGACTAAGACTCTGCAAAAATCATTGTGGTGAATCCCTTTTGGCCAAGGCAGAATTTCTCCCTTCTTACTGAATTGGCCAGGGCAATTGTCACAAGCTTCCTCACAGACTGAATCAACTCACACATGACAAGGGGAGTTTTGATACACCTGACATCAAACAACTTCAGCTACCTGCCTGAATGATTCAGCTTTGATAGCTTTTAGGCATGTATTTCATAAGGTCATGCAGCAGGTATTGAAGGAAGCAAAAAAGCCTGCTACTAGGAAATTGTATATTGACAAACGGAAAAGAATTTCCAGTTGATGCCTAGCTAGTGATGAAGGACCCATCTCAAATTTTGTACTAATAGTGCTTAAATATTTTTGTGATTCCCCAACACTGGATCAGTAATCAAGGAGCCTCAGTCTTCGCCACCGGCAACAGCTAGGGGACATACACACTGGGAAAATGACAAGTACACTAACAGTAAAGTGCAATTTCCCTTAAGAGCACACAGAGATCACAGTCAGTCTGGGGCTGGTTTCTTTCTCTTTCTCCAGATCCCCAATAAAACTCCCCACTGGCACAGCTATTGGGTTGAAATCTCAGCCGAGTCACCAAGCAAAAACCTCCAGCACCCTCTCTGTCCAACCAGTGCTTTGTGTCCCTGCCCAAGTAGCTGACACACACACAAACACTTTGAGATTCGATGTATATACAAAGACACACACACCCACACACACACACACACACACACACACACACACACACACACACACACACACACACACACACACACACACACACACACACACACACACACACACACACACACACACACACACACACACACACACACACACACACACACCTGGGGGAGGCTGGCACAGGTTTACTAGCTATGCCCCTTTCTGCCTAGACTATAAGGTAGTTTACACTGCCACCATCCCATCTTATCAGCAACTATAAGGCCCTTACTATTATCCAAATGGTAGTTTTGACCAAGACTTGCAAGGCTATTTAGGAGTGGCCAGTACAGTGTCACCAAATACACATGCAAGTACTCTAAGAGCTTAAATATGTCTCACAAATATCAGCCACAAAGATAGGTTTACATATATTTAATAATAAATAATAAAAGAGCAAGACAATACTCAGTCAATCAACACAGTTACTTCAGAGTTCAAAAATCACAGGAGATATCTTAAAACAACTTTGCAGGACAGTCTCAAATAAATTCAGAAAACAGCTAAACAAAATTTTACTATATTTCTATGTCTAAAAGAGATACTATGCCAAGAACCTTGCTTAAAAACAGGCAAGTGCAGATTATGAAGATTTGTGGATGTTCTTGCTTGGTCCAAGAAAAATACAAAATGCACAGTCTCTTTCTGAGAGAGTTCTTAAATCAGTATCACATTTTACTGCTGGATTAGCTTGGGTGACATCACTCTTTGTGACCTGACTTCACTTCCTAGGCTAAACAGAAACTTAACAAAATTTTAACATCTCTGTGTTAAAAATACATATCCCTCAGCTGTTTGCTCAGAACTGTGTATCTGCTAGGAAGTCATAAAGCAATAAAACACTTTACATTTTAAACCTAGTAATTACTTTTCTTTCAAGACATTAGAAGAACGTCTAGCTCTAGACATTGTGTCTGTTGTTGAACTGAAACTGAGAGATAACATCTTTTGTTTATGGCCCAGCTTTGCAAGTTAGTCTTCTATGTTCCAGCAGGGTATACTGTGGCCACATTCTTGAAGGTCTGTACATAACATATAGTTCTGTATAAATCATACCAATATTCACAAATAACATGGAATTATTGACAAAATTCCAGATAGCTGGGCTGGTAGTGTTACAACCCCACCCCCGAAAACACAAGCTCAGTTTTCAAGTGACCCTTGAGAAACGTTGCTTGAGAGGGTTGAACCTATCTGGGAATACCTTACCCCATTCCCTGTCTTGAGAGCTGATGTGTGTTGGCATTGCTAACCCCATTGTGTTGCTGCACTGTCATATCATATGCTTGCAACCCTAGGCTCAACCTTAATAATTTGGCATTTTGCTGGCTGGCTCGATGTACCCATGTTAACGGATTGTGGTCTGTAACTACAGTGAATTTCCTTCCATACAGATATGGCTGAAGATTTTGCAGTGCCAACACTATGGCTAGGCATTCTTTTTCTACAGCTGCATAGCATTCCTCCCTGGGTTGGAGCCTATGACTGAGATATACCACTGAGTGCTCTTCTCCCTTTGAGGAAACCTGGCTAAGTACCGCCTCACCCCATAGTTTGAAGTATCCACCTGCACAACAAATTAATTGCTGTAATCTGGACTGGCTAACACATGGGGTCCTCCCAAAGCTCCTTTAAGCTTCTGGAATGCCTGCTCACATGCTGGGGTCAACACTACCATATCTGGCCTGTTTTTTCTTGTCAGGTTTGTGAGGGGAGCAGCTATGGTACTATAATTGGGGACAAAGTTTCTGTAATACCCTGCTGTCCCTAAGAATGGCCTCACCTGCTTTTCTGTAACAGGGGCAGGCCATGCCTGAATGGCTTCCACTTTGGCAGGTTCTGGCCTAATCTTACCATTCCCCACTCCATGTCCCAGGTACAAGCCCTGTGCCTTTCCCACCTGAGATTTGCTGGGCTTAATGGTCAACCCTACCCTCTGTAGTCTGCCCAGCACCTCCCTTACATGCTGAATGTGCTCTTGTCAGGAATGGCTGTAGATGGCAATATCAGCTAGGTAAGCAAGGGCAAAATCTCCTGCTCCTTCTAGGATATGATCTACCAGCCTCTGGAAAGTCGTTAGGGCATTTTTCATCCCAAGGGGCATCTTTGTGAACTCATACAAGCCGAAAGGAGTTACAAAGACTGACCTCTCTCTAGCACTGGGAGTCAAGGGTACATGCCAGTAACCCTTGGTAAGATCAATAGTGGTAAGATACTTAGCCTCATCCAGCTGCTCTAGGGCTTCATCTGTCCACAGGTTTTTTCACCCTTTGAGCTGCTGGGTAAGCATCTGACTCTGTGTGACTATTTAATTTCCTGTAGTCCACACAGAACCTGGTGCTGCCATCCTTCTTTGGTACCAGCACCACTAGGGTGGCCCAGGGACTGCTGGACTCCTGAATTACCCCTAGTTCCAACATTCCTGTATCTCCTTCCTCAGAGTCTGTTTGACTCTCAGCCACCCTATAAGAGGCCTGCTTATTAGGCCTTTGGGGTCCTGTATCCACATGGTGCTTCACCAGGTGGGTGCACCCTGGTTTCTCAGTGAACATGCCCCCAAACATCTGTAACACTGCTTGTATTTCTCGAACCTAGGTAGTGGATAACTGCTGTGACATTGTTACCCCTTCCACTGAGGTGTCAGTCTGAGCCTCACTGAGGAGATCAGTCACCAGATCCCCCTCAGACTCCCCCTGCCATCCACTGAAAATACTCAGCAGCAGGGCCTCCCTGTCATGGTAAGGTTTCATTATGTTAACATGGCACAATTTGTGCCCCTGCCTCCTACCTAGCAGTTCTACCATGTAGTTAACATCACTGCCCTTCCTTACCACTTTGTAAGGTCCCTCCCAAGCTGCCTGCAGCTTGCTGTGTCTGACAGGAATGAGAACCCTTACGTGCTGCCCAACAGCATAATCTCTAGCTCGAGCATTCCTGTCATACTATACCCTTTTTCTGCTGTTGGGATTCTGCTAGGCTCTCCTGGGCCAAGCTCATGAGTTCCCTGAACCTTGTCCTGAGGTTTAGGACATATGCCACAACAGACTCCTTGTGGGATTCACACTCACCCTCCCACTCATCTTGAATCAAATCTAGAGGTCTCCTCAGCCTATGCCCATACAGCAACTCAAAGGGTAAAAATCTTGTGGGTTCCTGGGGGAAACTGTCTGTAAGCAAACAACAGATGGGGCAAATATTTGTCCCCACTCCCTCTTAAACTGGTCTGCAAATGCCTGTAACATCATTTTGAGTGTAGAGTTTAACCTCTCAACAAGACCATTAGTCTGGGGATGATAGGGGGTGGTCTTTAAGTGCTTCACCCCACAGTACTTTCACAGACAGGCCAGCAGGTTTGATATGAAATGGGCACCTCTGTCAGTCAGTATTTCTGTTGGAAAACCTACCCTTGCTGAAAATCTCTAACAAAGTATTTGCCACCTTTTCTGACTGAATGTAGGACATAGCCACTACTTCAGGGTATCTGGTAGCATAATCTACTACCACTAGGATATATCTTTTCCCTGTGGAACTTGGGGTACTCAGAGGTCCCACAGTATCCATAACTACCCTCTGAAATGGCTCCTCAGTCACAGGCAAAGGCATCAAAGGAGCTTTCACCTTGTCTCCTGCCTTGCCTACCTGTTGGCACTGCTCACAAGCCCTGCAGTACCATGTTAAATGTCTAGAAATCCCAGGCCAATAAAAGTTCTGTATAATGCATCTCTTTGTGCATTTTATACCCATATGACTTGTAAAAGGAATATCATGGGCTATGGCTGGAAGTGCTAGACGTTAGGCTCTGGGCACTCCAAATGCTGCATTCTCTCACCCTCTAGCCCTCCTTCAGGGATCCACTCTCTATACAGTAACCCTTTGTCCAAATATACAGATTCCCCTTTCCCCTTGAGAATCAGGTGCCTCACTAGCTATCTCCCTCAGGTCTTGTAATGTAGGGTCTGAGAGCTGAGCCTGTCTCAGACATCTCTTAGTAACCCTTCTCAGCTTCCCTTCCACAGGAAGTCTGGTATTCTCTGACAGTAGTGCCTCACTGACAGCCTGGGTACTACTACTCACCTCTGCCCTTGCAGTCACTCTGGCCAAGGGAACATCAGTATCCATAAGTAGCTATGGCTCACCTTCAGTCTCACTGCTACAGGGTACCTCCCTCCCTGAAGTAACCACCTCACCAGTCCAAGCTGCAAAGTGTATGGTCTGTCTGGGTCTCTCCCATGCTACCAGACCCACATGCTTGTATCCAACCCTGACTGTATATAACTGCATGCACACATGGTACTGCATTATCAAAATCATTCCCTATTAGGACATCTGCAGGGATATCCTCACACCTACAACTACTTGCTGGCTTCCTTTTCCACCCTCCCAGTCAAGGTGAACCCTAGCCAAAGGTATTTGGAATGAGGTCCCCCTAAAGCTCTGACTGGAGTAGACTGCCCAGGCAAGTAGTGCTTCTCTTTAACCATTGCATGCTTCACAATGCTTAGGTCAGAGGCTGTGTCTGTCTTAGCAATGGCTTCTTTTCCATTCACTAAAATAGGATATAACCTCTTGTGGTAGTTTGGTACCCTTGTTGTCTCAAGACAACCTACTTTTGGCATTTTATCATTCCCACTTACTGGCTCTCCCACGTTTTGCTCCCCACCTTGCCTCCATGGACATCTATATGGTACATGCCCCCACTGGTTGCACTTAAAACATTTAACCCTTGCTCCTGGATGTGTCCCTGGACTAGTGGTTTCCCCTGCTATTGGCAGACTCTGTTGGGGCAGTCTGGAATGCCCACCATGGGTTTCCTAAGACCCATGAGCAGCACTGCATGTTCCTTTCCTGTGCAGTGATGCCCTGCTTACTAGGTATAGGTCTCCCTACTTCCCCAACTCATCTGCAGTACTGCATTGTGTATCAGCTAACCAGATTCTCATGTCCTCAGGCAAAGTGCAAGCTGGAAATAGTCTATTTAGACATGGGTTGACCTTATTTAGTCCCAAACAGATGGTAAGTTTTCCTAAAGCACTTAGTCCTGTCAATATTCACACACACTTTCATCTGCCTTGCGTATATGCTCACAAAACTTTTTCTATAAGCTTCAGGTGTTAACATAAAACATTCTAGCAAACACATTTCGACTGTATTATAATTTAAGCAATCAGTATCAGACAGTTTAGAAATTGCAGTTACAGCTTTACCACAGAGTAAGGGGGTCAGGAACCGTACCCAGAACCCTTGGTCAACATTATACTATTTACATACCCACTCAAACATATGAATGAAACTATCAAAATTATCCCCCTCTGTAAATTGTGGAAGAAACTTACTGACCTTTGTTGCTTCTGGGATTCGGTTACTTACTTCCCCATTACCTCCATGACTCTGGCGAAGAGTCAGCATCTCCTTTTCATGTTGCCTCTGCCTGTCATTCTCCTCAGCTTCCAGGCATAGCAGTTTCTTATTTTCCTCAGTCTCTAGATGTCTCAGTCTCTCTGCTGCTTCTATTTCCAAATGCTTGGTCTACAGCTCAATTCTCTTTAACTCTAAATGGATTTTTAAGTCCTCTGTGGAAAGGTTGAACTGTCCATTTTCTGAGAGTTATACATCTCCAAGGCCAGTCTGATTGTTCTGCTGGTTGCTATCCTGTGATGCAGCTGTGACTAAAGCTGCAATCATTTCTACTTTAGTCTGGTTGGCATGCACCAGTCCTTTAGCCTGGCACATCTCAGCCAATTGGCTCCTTGTCAGCTTGCCATAGTCCTCTGCTGACATGTTTGCCTGTGCTCCCTGACTAACTAAGCTAACAAAAAAAAAAAATAAAACAATTGTGATGTAAAACTCTGCATATTCACTGCATGGCTGATTGAAAGTACAAACACCTTCAGTGATCACTGTACACAAGGTGCAGGAATTCAATATCCACACCACTACAAGCCAATTAATTTGTGATATGGCTATCTCTCCACTGTCAACCAATTAATATGTGACACCCCAGCACTGGCCCAGTAATCAAGGAGCCTCAATCCTCGCCACTGGCAACAGCTAGGGGACATACACATTGGGAGGATGACAAGTACACACACAGTAAAGTGCAATTTCCCTTAAGAGCACACAGAGATCACAGTCAGTCTGGGACTGGTTTCTCCCTCTTTCTCCAGATCCCCAATATGACTCCCCACTGGCACATCTATAGGATTCAGATCTCAGTAGAGTGGCCAAGCCAAATCCTTCAGCACCCTCTCTGTCCAACCAGTGCTTTGTGTCCCTGCCCAAGTAACTGACACATGCCCACACTTTGAGATTTTATTTATATACAAACACACACACACACACACACACACACACACACACACACACACACACGCACACACACATGGGGAAGGCTAGCACAGATTTACTAGGTATGCCCCCTTCTGCCCAGACTATAGGGTAGTTTCCACTTCCACCAACCCCTCTTATCAGCTACTATAAGGCCCTTATAAAGGGTGTCCAATCATACTGTGTAATGTTACTATTATCCAAATGGTAGTTTTGACCAAGACATGCAAGGGTATTTAGGAGTGGCCTGTACAGTGTCACCAGTTACTGTAGGAGCTTAAGTATGTCTCACAAATATCAGCCACATAGATAGGTTTAAGTATATTTAATAATAAATAATAAAAGAGCAAGACAATAATCAATCAACACGGTTGCTTCAGTGTTCAAAATATTTTAAAACAACATTGTAGGACAGTCTCAAATAAATAGAGAAAACATCTAAACTAATTTTTACTGTATTCATATCTATATCTAAAAGAGATAATATGCCCTGAATCTTACTTACAAACAGGCAAGTGTAGATGATGAAGATGAGTGGATGTTCTTGCTTGATCCAAGACAAAATACAAACTGCACAGTCTCTCTCTCTCTCTGAGATAGTTCTTAAATCAGTATCACATTTTATTGCTGGGTTAGCCTGGGTGGCATCACTCTTTGTCACCTGACTTCAGCTCCCAGGCTAAACAGAAACCTAACAGAATTTTAACATCTCTGTCTTAAAAATACTTGCTGTCCAATGTTTGTTTAGAACTGTGTGTCTGCTAGGAAGCTATAAAGCAATAAAACACTTTACATTTTAAACCTAGTAATTACTTTTCTTTCAAGACAATAGAAAAACGTTTGGCTCTAGACATTGTGCCTGCAATTGAACTGAAACTGAGATGTAACATCTTTTGTTTATGGCCCAGCTTTGCATGTTAATCTTTTATGTTCCAGCAGGGTATGCTGTGGTGACATTCTTGAAGCTCTGCACATAACATACAGTTCTGTATAAATCATACCAATATTCACAAATTACATAGAATTATTTGAAAAATCCCAGGTAGCTGGGCTGGCAGTGTCACAATTGCTATGAGTTATTATCCTCTGACATCTCTTATTCCACCATAAATATACGTCTTGTGACCATTTTTGCATGTCTGCCCTTTGATCCTACTCATTCTTCTCTGTTTAATGTCAAACACTTTCTAAAAGGAGGTTACACCTGAGACCTCCTCAAAGATATGTTCCTCCTCTTTGGGATCTCTACTGTGTGCTAGAAAAACTGACATTTGAACCTCAGTGAGGCTGACTGAAGGTTCATTACATGGAACCCTGGTTGCTCTGAATGTCTGTAAGAAATGTATCTGATTTGCAGACTCTCAGCATAGGAGAACCCCATATAGTTTTCCATAGAAACAGGGTCACTCTCCATGCAAACCACTCTTTCATGCCCAAGGTTGCTTCAGAGTTCACAGTTAATCAGGCCATCAATCTCCCTGTTTCTACACACTCTGGATATGCATAGGCAATTTGGGTACTGTCTTGACAGGACTAAGTGCTTTAGGAAAACTTACCATCTGTTTGGGACTAAATAAGGTCAACCCATGTCTAAATAGACTATTTCCAGCTTGCTTTTCTCTGCTATCATGTTTTGTTACTCTCACCATGGAAAATCCATTTTAAGTCACATTCCACTATAGCATTTCAAATTTAGCATACTGGAAAGGGATGGATTCTAGAAGCTTTCTAACATCAGCAACTTGGTCTTCCATTCATACATTAACAAAGCACTACAAAGTGGATTCTTTTTCCAGGGGGTCCTGGATCCTTGTCCTTCCACATCCCAGATTGGATAAGCTATGGTAGTCTACCCATAGGCTCCTGCAGTAGCCAGAATGATGAATATAGTATAGATGTATAACTTTGCTTTACAAAAAATTCAAACTTTTCATCCTGCCCCATCCCCTTTCTTGTATATAGTTCTTCTGGAATACAATTTTGGATTTTTTTTTATATCATGGTTTTGCTTGGGATGAGTTCTCAATTTTTGTGGAGGGGTAAGAAAGTACTGGATAGTTTTAGTCATGCTGGTTGTTTATATGCCTCCCTCCAATATGGCTTCAGCCTATAAACAGCCAGAGTAACAGGCTAGGAAGGGATGAAGCTGGCCAATTCCTGCATCCTTGGTATGATACAACATATGGGCTACAGCAACAGTGAAGACTTTGACCAAATACTGTTATGACTAAATGGAACTTACACAACTATGCTTTGTAATGCGTATTTGTTTTTTTGCTGATAACAGTCAAAATTATTAGAAGAATTATATTTAATCTGTGTGGTTATAGTTTCTATAAAGTGTATATTAAATTGAGATGTGGTATTTGAAGGGAGCCTGTTTTTGGGGGGATTAGGCTGCCTGTTTTACCTGGGAGTTATCGGTGGTAAGAAGCTACCTACAAAAAAACTTTAAATTATTTTGATGGGTTTCCTGCGGGTTGACATAATAATATTTTTGTCACCTTTAAACTTTTAATTTTTTGTTGAAGTTAGAAAATGATGGAGGTATTTGCTTTGTTTTTGCTGAAGCCAATTTTCCAAACTCTTTCTCTGTTATGTATGATTTATTTGTTTTTTACAATTAACCCTGGGGCAGAGTTTCCCTTGACTTTTTCTTTTAAGAATGGCCTGTTCATTGAGTGCATTAAGGAATATTCAGTGTGTCCCAAATGTATGATTTTAAGGTGGATATGAATGTTTCCACTGTGAACTTTTGGACAGGATATGAATGAAGTTGCAGTTGTGTAGTCTGGATAAGTGGGTAAAAAGTTAAGAGATGTCACAGAGTGTATTACGAAAGATTTCAATGATTCTTTGTAATATAAATATGGTAGGGTTTGAAAAGAGTATCCAATTTAATATAGACACTTTTTATTAGGCTTTTTATACATTTTAAACACCTTTCTTAAAATATCACTTAAGACATAGGCATATATACATCAAAAGAAAAGAAAATAAACCATATTAACATTTCTCCATTTATACTGATTATACACATGTTTCTTTCTTTCTTTCTTTGTCACAATTTTTTTTCACTCAGTTTCTTCCTTCCCTTAAATCTCACTTGTCCTCCTGAACATTATTCTGCATGTATTGTTCCCACACATTCCAGTTATCTATATGCAACTTGGTCCTTCATTTTTTTAAAGATCCCTCTTCCAGTTCTTTTATCTCTTTTACAATATTCAATGCTTCAAATACAATTGGTTTGGAGTTTGATTTCCATTTTCTAGAAATTGCTTTTTTGGCAGCCAGCAGAATTAAATTATGTCTAGGCAATTCAGATTCTATGTGCCAGCGCAAGGGAATCATTTCCATAGTAACTGTCACCCTGCAATATTTCTGACAGAATAATCTATAGGGATTTTTTTTAAATCTGCTAACTCAATACTCTCCTAAAAACATGTTCCCAGTTGCCTCTTACCTCCCCATCATACCTCCAACAAATTGTTTGAAGCCGTGGAGTATAAAAATACTTATGAAAACACTTCCAAGCAAAGATGCTAAACCTTCTGGACTTTGTTGCATACTTGGGGGCTATGCCATATGTCCTGTCATTGTTCCCTTGTAAACTGGTTTTCCAGCCTCACAGCCCAATCTTTTCAAACCTCCTCTGATTGATTGGTATAGTTATTGTGCAATATTTTATATGCCTTACTAATTATCCTTTATTAGCAGCTTATGTTCTAGAGCTGACTAAAATCTCTACCAGTGCAGGTCTTTCACTCAGGACTCCCCTGTCCCTTCCTCTTTGCCTGTACTCTGATATCAATCTGTGATATGGAAGACAGCTGTTAACCTGCAGTCCAAACATCTTTTTGGCCTCATCCCACTCTATTACCTTTCTCCGTCTAATTATTTGCTCCCAATACTTTGGTTCCTTTGACAGTTTTCGCCAGTAAATTCCAGCCCCCTCCTGCCTGTTTTCTGCATCTCTACTTGCAAAGTTTCCTTTCTCCAATCATGGGCTGGCTTAGTTCTTGGAATACTTTCTGCAACATTATGTATATAGTATTCTATATGGTGGCGATACTTCTTCTTAATGATCTACATCCAAAATCCCACTCTCTCCTTATTTCTTTACTCCCCCAGACTGCTTCATCATCATCATCCCTTTCCACTTTGAATAACAGCCTTCTACTTGTTTTATGTGTATGAGCCTTAACTGTGTAGCTGTAAAATATCCATTCAAATCAGGTAATCCTAAACCACCTTGTTATATTGGGAGGATCAACTTACCCACTTAACTCTTGCCCGCTTTCCCTCTCAGAGAAATTCCTTCAATTCTTTAATTATTATCGAGAACTGTTTCTCTGGTTGATAAAAATATGCCTGGCCTGGCTATAAAACTATAGGGACTAAAAACGTTTCTCTTCTTGTGTCTTACTATCTATACCAATAAACAAGAGCTTCCATTTTCTCAGTTTTAATATTATCTTTTGTTTAGGCTCTTCCCACATATCCTTAGGTGACATAACAGAAACCTTTTTAATCCATAGCCCTAAACACTTCATCTTATCATGTGCCATAAATATGGGTATTGCTGAACTAATTTATGTGTGGGTACATACTTTACAGCTATAGCATTTGTTTTATCTTTTTTAATTTTATATCCTAAAAAAAACTTGAAAGTGTCTCAAAATGTTCCACAACACCAAGATGTCAATTTCTGGATTTATCAAGTACAAGATAATATCATCTTCAAATAAAGCCAACTTTTCTTGAGTACCACACCAATTATATACTTGAATTTTGAAGTCCCTTATTTTCTTTGCCAATGGCTGTAAGTATAATGCAAATAACTTAACAGCAACCTTTCTAAAGTCATGCATATTATCCAAATACTCCATTATTTTCTCTTTAGCACTCTGCTGTTGTGCCTCTGTGAGATTCCCCTTATGCTGCAATACTTTAACCTTTGTCAGCCCCTCTAAATAATTCCTATTACACCTCAACCTTATCTCTTTCTCTTCTATTTTAAACTCCATTTTCATTTTGTCCTGCCCACAAACTGTTCCTTCTGAAGAAATGTCTCTTCCCTAATAACTCTTGAGTACTTTCTACTACCCCTTCCTTAAATTCCTCTCTTTTAACGGGGAGGTGGGAAAAGTGACAGTGTGTCATTTACTTCATTAACCTGCCTTTTTATCTTGGTGTTTATTGGTGCATGATCTGAGATAGCTATCCAATGTATGTTGAAGCTTTCAAGGAAATGCACATGTTCTTGCAAAATATAATTTCTATTCAGTCTAGCCCAGTAATTGTGCTTTGGGGAATAGTATGTAAATCCTGTCTGAGTACCTACTGCTGAACTAACATCTTCTAACCCAGATATATTCATAAATGTCTTCATAAATCTACCCTCTTTTGTTATAGTTTGCCTTCTAGGTTTCCCCAGTACATCCCCACCTATAAGTGAATTTCGAGACTTGATCATAGAGTTGTACATTTAAAATCCTTGAATTTCGATATAATGGAGTCAGTGAGTTTGGAGATTTTCAGGGAGAAGGTTACTGTTTTATGCTGTGATTTCACCAAAGAAGGAGGCGTCCGTGGATTTGTGAATTATGAAGCTAGTCCATCTCCTCTGACAACCCCACTACTGCTATAAACCTATTTGGTCTTACTTAATCAATGCACCCACTCACTTTAGTGACAATAAAGGAACCACAGTAGACTGGTTCTCATTAGTTCCCCTGATAAAATATCTACTTCTGGTACTGCATCCAACACTTTAAGTGACCACCACCCAATATATGGCATTAGAAAACAGACTAATATTCTCAAACAGACCCTTCTCAAACAAGTTCACAACCTTTCTAATTTAGATACAAATATCCTTATCAACAACCTAAAAAAATGCAACTGGTCTAACCTAAAATTAGTCTTTCTAGCTGAAGCTGTCACTAACTTCAACCAAACCTTAACATCTTAAACGAACAAGCCCCATTCAGAACAAAATGTATCAGATGAAATCCTACACCCTGTCTAAGCAAAACTACTAAGCATATTATGAAGCAAAGAGGTCATGTCTGGAAAGATTGGGTCTCATACAGAACCATATGAAATCAATTAAAATACAAACACCTCAGAAATCAACCAAAGTATTCAACCATAACAGACCAAAAAAAAAACTTTACAAGCAAACGAAATCAAAACCATAACAACCAGAAACAATTCTGGTCACATATAAATAAAATTGAAAACCCAGCTAAGTGCTTACAACCTTCACCCTCTCTTTCCAGTCATAGTGACACTGAAAACACAAGCATCCTCTTCATCTCTCACTTCATTCAGTCAGTGTCTTCTCTCTTATATAACAACGACCCTTGTACTCCCCTCACTCCCTCAAACCCTTATAATCTTCCTCAGTCTTTCTTCTGATAACCAGTCTCCATCTGCATAATAAAATACATCTTAAGCTAAAACCAACAGCTCTGGCACCAGACAGTTTGCCTTCTGAATACATTAAATCGGCTCCTGATACCCTAGTTTACCCCATATTTATCCTCATTAACCACTCCATCCAGGAGTCCTATGTCCCCCATTTCTGGAAAACAAATGCTGTAGCCTTCCCCTCCACAAAGGAGGTAGCTGTACTGAACTCATTAACTACTGCACAGTCGCTATACTATCCTTCCTTTCTAAAGTACTACAGAAATGCATTCAGATTCATGAAATACATTAGACAGACCAAGAAACTCTGGGCCGTTTGGAAAAAGAAGTGACTGAGGAAGTGTGAAAATACAAAGAACAAAATCTAAAGATTTTTGATAGGTATAAAAAAGAAATAAGGACATGGGAAAGAAAAAAGAGATCTGAAATGGTGTGATATCTATGCAAAGGAGAAAATCAGATTAATCAGTACAAAAAAGGCAGCCCCAAAGATATCGAAAAAGAAATACAGGCAAAGGCACCCAGATATAGAAAATTTCACAATACAAAAAATAAGATCACAGAGGGGGACCGTAGAATAGAAGATTAGTAAAGCAGAAGTTAAAAAATATAAGATGAAGTTATGAAATACCTGCAAAGTGAAGGATTTACTGTAGAAGGTCTAGCACAAGCTATATCACAACATGATAAGGAGAAACAGGAGGAGCAGGAGACATTTGAAGAAGAAATATGGACATGGGAAAGAAAAAGAGATTTAGTATGGTGCAATATGTATGCAAAGGAGAAAGTAAAACTAATCAATACAAAAAGAGCAGCACTAAAGATATTTGAAGAGAAATACAGGCAAAGGCATTTGGACATGTAAAATAAAACAAAGAGGGGAAAGTAGAAAGGTGGATTAGTAATGAAGAAATTAAAAAAATAGAAACTGAGGTTATGGATTACCTGCAAAGTGAAAGATTTAGTGCTGAAAATTTAACTCTCATAACACCACAGCATGATAGAGCAATGGATACCCAAATTTAGGAGAAACCAGTGGAGCAGGAAACATCTGATCAGTTTCCATATGAATATACTTTGGAGGCTTGAGTAGGAAACCAGTATAAAAGTTTTATAAAATGATTTATAAAAATCATTGTATACCAAGATTATATATTCCCCATTCTAAAAATTGATTATATGTATAGATCTGCAATCATAGGACTGCATAGTTTAGCAGAAGCATATTGGTGCCGAGTGGGAATGGAAATCAAACCAGAAGTAGATAAAAATCAGGCAGCAACTGAATGTGCCAAAAAACCAAAGAAAGAATATAAGATGAAGGATCAGATGAGATGGCAAGAAATGTGTAAAATACATAAATATAGTTGCAAGTACAGGAATCACTTGGAACAACTTCATTTTGAACAGGACTGAATGCAAGAATGGGTAAGGAGAGGTTAATATTGGCGTTCCAGGATAGTGAACTACGTACATGCTGGTTTACAAACTCCATTGAACATATGAGAGAAACAGACAAAAGTGGGTTTTGTAAAACAGAATTGGAAACAGTCACATCTTGTTGCTGAGTGTGATACACTAATGGCGGACGGACTGTAAACTGAAAGGCATAATAATGTGGCATGACTATTGCATTGGGGATTGTGCAAACATTGTAATATTGAAGTAGCTTAAAATCACTGGAAACATGAGCCACAAAGCATTATAGAAAACGATAAAGTTTATATCACATGGGATTACCTATTACCAACAGTTCAAAAAAATAGTTGTGAGAAAAAAATAGATATAGTGGTCCATGAAAAGAAGACAAACGTAGTATTGATCATTGAAATCACCACACCCAGTGACTACAGTGTCTTGTGTACAGAGAGACACAATGTCATAAAATATCAGGATTTGCAGGCAGAAATGAGGGCTATGTGAAAGAAGGATACCCAGGCAGTTCCAATTGTAGTAGGAGCAAAGGGTCTTCTAAAAAAATTACAATTGTACTTAGATATGTTACCAGGACATGTAACTCCATATGAACTGCAGGAGGGGTCAGTACTGGGCTCGTTGTGGGTGATGCGAAGAGCAATTTTGACTAACACGAAAGACTGAAACAATGCTAATTTCATGAACTTTAAATGTACTTTAACTTAGGAATGGGGTCCACTCCCATCATGGTATTAGAAACCCAAAAGACTTGGAGAAATTAAAGAGAGTCCTATGTCCCCCACTTCTGGAAAAATGCTATATCCTTCCCCTCCACAAAAGCAGCAGCTGCACTGAACTCACTAACTACTGCTGCGATACTATTTTATCCTCTCTTTCTAAAGTACTACAGAAATGCATTTGAACTCAAGTAATCTCCTACCTGTGTCAACACTCGCTTCTCTAGCCTTTCCACATGGCTTTTGCCCAGACCCCAGCACCACCACAGCCCTCCTCCATTTCACTAACTTTGTTAACTCTAACAGAAATGCAGGTAGTTTCATACCAGCCATCTTCCTTGACTTTTCAAAGCTTTTAACCCCTTTCTCACCCCATTCTACTTCACAACCTTTCCAACTTCAGTTTCCATGATTAAACACTGAACAGGTTCAGCAGCTACCAATCTCAGGGATCACAAGCAGTCAAATAGCAAAATGCCTGTTTATCCAGGCAAACTATCCCAGTTATCTAAAACAATCAATCAATCAGGTTCATAGGTTGATAGGTAGGTACTAGGCTATCGGCCCTAGGGCCTATTTAAGCCTAGCCAACAAGGTTCCCTGGCATTCACCACCCTGGATGCTATTTACCTGTGTCCCTGTCTAACAGGACCACCAATATGATGCCCAGGCTGAATTTTCTATTTCCCATCCACTCATCAAGATTTTCTTGAAGAGTGCTAGTGATGAACTCTGCTTGACATAGATAGGTAGCTTGTTCCAGAGTATGGGAAGTCTCTGGGACAGGAATCTATCCCTCCAACATGTTCTGTTAATTGTGATGATGAGGTTTAGGTCTCTAGAGCGTGTGGCTCTGAGGGATTGGGATTTCTTTAGGTGTAGCATGTCCAGCAGCTCAGGGTTTGACATAGCTTTGTATGTCTTTGTATGTCTGGGTAAAACCCACCACCTAAAACAAAGAAATTCTCCCCCCAGGTTATAACATCCCAAGACTAGACAGAGGTGCCAAGAAGGGAGGCGGAATTGTAATTCTATTTAAAAACACACTTAACCTCCAGCCTCTGCAAACCCCACTTCCCAAATTTCTGAATGCCGAAACATTATCTCTAAACAACAAAAAGAGAGTCAACATTCTCTGTAGTTACATCCCTCCAGGAAACAACTCTCCCATAATCGAGGAAATTTTGTAATGGGCTACAGTCAACCTGCCTCAGAAAACTATTAGGTGACCTACATTTTGACTGGCTAGCCTGCAACTCTAACAGTCCCTCTAACCATATTAACTTATTTGGATTCTCACAACTAATCCAAGAACCCACCAGAGTTGACAGAAAATCCCCAAAACAATCAATCCTTGATTGAACTTTAGTAAATTTCCCCAAACAAAATTACCAAGTGGGCTGTCTACCTGATGAACTTAGTGATCGCCTCCTTTGGAAACGTGTAAACATACCCAAACCCTTAGTTTATAAGCAAACTAGGGATGAACACAAAGTAAACCCACAAATTCTTAACAGTATGCTAAAACAATGTAACTGGCATCCATTGCAAACTCTACAATTAGACCAGGCAGTTGAGTTCTTCAATAGTATTTTTATGAATGTCCTTAATACAGTTGTTCCCATTAGAAAACTTAGAACTAAAGCAGACTATGTCCCATGCCTAAGTAGGAGCACAAGAGCCTTACTAAAGTCCAGAGAAAAAGCCTGGAAGATCTGGAAAAAGAAAAACACTAGCCTAGACAGACAAAACTATCAACAACTTTGGAATCAGGCCAAAAAACAAACAAAACTGGATAAACAGAACTACTTCCTAGGTATCCAAAACAAACACTCCAAAAACCCCCAAAGGTTCTGGCATGCTATCAATTCCCTTCCAAACCCCAGCAAAACTACCACCCCAGCTCCCAACACCAACACTAATAATGACAGCATAGCTTCTCAATTTAATCATCACTTCACAGAATCTATTCTGTCATTATCTACTCAACTATCCATGAATAACTCTATATCCAACCCCACTACAAGTCACAATAATATACCTTCCTTTACACTCTTACCTGTACCATCCTCCATAATTAAAAAAACTACTCTTAGAACTGAAACATACCACTCTCGCAGCCAATGGTTTACCCACTAATTTCCTAAAAATAGCAGCAAAATCCTTAGCTTACCCTGTCTCACTTCTTATAAACCACTCCATACAAGAAGCATACATCCCTCAACTATGGAAAGTGTCATATATTATCCCCTTACACAAAGGCGGCAACTCCTATGAGCTATCAAACTACTGCCCCATTGCTATCCTATCCCCCCTGTCTAAGCTCCTTGAGAAATGCAATCACACTCAAGTGATGCACTTCTTAAATTCACATAATCTCCACTCCTTCACACAGCATGGCTTCCACCCAAATCATAGCACAACTACTGCACTTCTCTCTTTTACTAATCAGGTTAACCAACTTAGAAACAACAACAATTTCATATCAGCTATATTCTTAGATCTCTCTAAAGCATTTGACATGGTCTCACATACCCAACTTTTAGACACCATATCCTCCCTGTCCTTTGCCCTCTCCACTACTGCCTGGTTCAAAAACTATCTCTTTGACAGGAAACAATCAGTCCAATGGCAAGGTGTGCTATCACCTCTACTGCCAACTACCATAGGTGTTCCACAAGGCTCAATATTGGGCCACTACTGTTCTCCATTTTCACCAACAAACTACACACCTCCACCCAGCATGTATCACTTATACAGTATGCAGATGATTCTACTCTAATCTGCTCAGCCCCATCCCTAACCACTTTACAACAACTTACCCAGGAATCCTTCAGCTCCGTGGAAAAATGGATCACTGATATCCAACTTATCCTAAACCCCAACAAGACCAAATTACTCCTATTTACCCCCAACAAATCCAAAACCACTCCTCTTTCCTTCACTATCACCTCCAGTAATGGCACTGCAATTTCTCCCTCTCCCCATACTAAGCTCCTTGGTGTTGAAATAGATACAAATCTTCACTTTGATGTCCATATTTCTCAAACCATCAAAAAAGTGCATAACAAAATGGGAACTTTATACAAACAAAAACTTCCTATCAGACCATGCACAGGTCACCCTAGCCCAAACCCACCTTTTGTCTACCCTGATGTATGCAGCACCAATCCTAACCCACATCAGGAAAATAGACCTAGACAAACTTGAGTCATGTTACAATAAGATTGCAAAATTTGCCAATAACTCTGCTTTTAGAAGCCATCATTGTCTCGCCCTAAAGGAACTACAGTGGCTAGAACTTCCTCAATTACTTGGTTACCACCAACTAGTTCTCACCTACAACATTCTAAAGAATCCTCACAAGACTCCAGCTCTCAACCAACTACTGACCCAATATTCGGCAAATCGTCCTCTCCACGCATCCAACAAAACCGTCCTTTGTATATCCAACGCCAACAACACTGCAGGGAGAGCTCTTTTCTCTTATACCGTAGCTAGAAAGTGGAATAACCTCCCCCAGAATGTCTCTTCGGCACCATCTATATCACAGTTCAAAAAATCGCTTAAGTCACACCTCATGGATTCCTGGCTCTGTCCTTGCATCACATAAATACTTTCCTTCTTTCTTCCACTCCTTCTTACCTTCCTCTCTTCTCTACTTACTGTCTTTGTGCTACAGTACTAAACTTCTCAAATACTGCCATCCAGGCCCTAACTATGTGCAAATTAAGCTTGCTTGGAACAATCCATTGTAAGTATATATTATTTCTTGTATGATTTGTCTTTTGCTTGTATAATTACCACTGCAAATATTGTTTAATGTTGAGCTTTTCTCCCCGGGCCTCCGCTGTAAATGGACCTTGTTCCAGTCGGACTTTCCCGGTCAACAAATGTAAAATAAATAAAAAATAAAATAAATGTTAGGCAGAGATCACCTCAGAGTAGGGGATATGCTACGGAGTAAAGCAAGAGTTTTTTTGAGGCTGTCAGTGTAGGGTAACTGTTTGAATCCCACACTCCTCTTTGTGAGGTATTTTTGTGGCCTTTCTAGCTGCTGCAGATGCTTTGTAAGGTACATTCCAAATGGGTCATTCAGTCATTCACTCAATAAATAAATAAATAAATGTTTCTACTTCCTGCTGTTCTAGTAAATAAATGATCAAGTAGCTGTTAAATTACGATGGTCACACATTCGCAAATGACATAATGTTTTAATTATGATCTTATGGTTGTAAAGTATTTTGTAGTTCTGTACTCAAATGTCTCAAATACGCACACACACACACACACACACACACACACACACACACACACACACACACACACACACACACACAGATACATCCACATACCTCTTGTATGCAAAAAAACAGACCTGCCTTAAGGGAAGATTGGTATAGACAGTGATATTAATTTTAAGAAGCAGACAGTTTACAGCATGTCAGACATTTTGTATTTCTCATGTGCATACTTGTTAGATGCTTTTCCTGGGTGGTTGCTCAAAGAAATGTTTTAGTGATGCATGTGGAAACAAAACAGCCTAGAGTGTTTTATAAGAAGTATAATCTGCTGAAACTGACATGAGGCACAAAGCGTGAGTAAACAAAGTGATGTTTTTTGTGTGTGTGTGTGTGTGTGTGTGTGTGTGTGTGTGTGTGTGTGTGTGTGTGTGTGTGTGTGTGTGTGATGTTCATGTTGCACATAAGCCCATGCAGTTAAAGGAATATGCTAAATTATCCTTTGTTGGTATCATGTATGCATAACCTATCAAAACATAGTAAGTAAAGTATTAATATCAATTAGTATTTTGTTTTTCATGGGAAAACTACAGGTAAGCTGGTGTTTGCTTTAATGTTAAAGAGAGGAAGCCTGCATACCTCTCAACTGTACAGATATTCGCAGAATGTCCAGATATTTGCCTCATATTTTCAAACCATTTTTCATAAAATTGTAGTTTTCTGTCAAATCATTGACAAATCATTGGAACATTCAGGTCAGAGAATAATGACAGACATTTGAGTTTCAAACTTCATACTCTTCAGAAAATTCACACTAATGCAAAACCTGTTAATCTATCAACTTTCTAAGATTGTAAGAGCAATGTTTAAAATTGTCCCTATTTTTAGGCCTTTGTCTCGCCATTATGTATGGCTTTGTCCAGATTTCTTGCTCTAAGATGTTGATAGGTATGGAAGCCAGTCAAATGAGAACTGAGGATTGCTCTCTTCATTGTTTTAAACACATGAGCAGCCTCTCTGTTCTTGTAAGAAGATAAAGGCCATACGACTTTCTGCAGCTGAAGCTGATTGGAACAAGGATCAGATGAGGTGATGTCCAGCTGTTAACTTTTTTCATTTACTCTACTATTTTTTCTGTACCTTCTGGATGTCAGTGGCTTGGTAACTTGAAAGATTCTGCTGTTATAGAATATTTGGGAATGGTAACATTCTACAAGTTATGATCCACTGATACAAATTTCAAGCCCTGTGCGATGTGGTTGGCAACTTTCTTGAAGAATAACTCACCAGGTTTTTGCTGTTCTTATCCATTATTGGGATCAAATTCCCCTACCCCTTCGAAGTCAGTCATAGCACCATAAATCCTTCATAATCCACAAGCCCATCCCTCCCTCAGAAGTGAATTGGACTGGCATATATATACTCTTATTGTACTCTCTGTTCATCTGAAAAATGTCTGGCACATGTAACTCCCTCACACAACTCTCATGGGAGCTTACTATATGCTTTTTGTGTGGCAAAACAGAGAAACTGCCTCCCAGCCTCCCTCTACCTTCAAAAAGGATGCTGAATCATTCTAGCTCCTCCCTCTGTTCCTGTCTGCTCTCACACAATAGCCTATCACTGCCACCAACTAGAGCACATCTCTTATGCAAACACATTTCTTCTAACTTAACCTAACTACGCAGTTGTGAGTAGCACAACAGGTAACACATTTACCTTTGATGCAGAAGGCTGTGGGTTTATTGCCACACCATGCAGAAGGAAAGCTGACTCTGTAGTGCAGCATAAGGGAGGTGCTGCACTCCAGAATGTGTCTTCCTTTGGATGAGAAGTTAAACTGAGGTCACATCTGCATGAGATGGTGGCAACTCAGGTGGATGTAAAGGATCCCATTGCACCTACCAAAAAGAGTTGGCCCTGGCGAAATTTCCCAAGTACAGGCTACTAGCCTAGTGGGAGTAACCTGATCAACAATGGATAAATAAAATCACCATAATAAGAATGCTTCCCTATATGTCACCGACATTCTCAGTGTGCTCATCTACCCCTGTAAACCCCTTAACTCATCACTCTTAGATCATCATCTCTATCTCGTCTCATACTAATCATTGTCTCTATCCTTATCCAAGGCTCTCCTTTCCAATACACAACTCTATTGCTCTACATTTTTTCACACTTGTATCAGCCCAGCCTGGGCACCCATTTATCATTACCCTCACTGCTGGAGTGCCTATTTCCAATACTGTCTTTGTATAAATATTTTTTAAAGTATGTGTATTATATATTCCAACCACCAAAACTGTGTTTGTATTAATTTTGTTTAAAATATTCACTTTAATGTATGCACACTACAGTGCTACCACCAAAACTAATATTGGATAATTGTCAGAAAACATTTTTTAGCATGTTTTGACATTCAGTGCAAAACAAATTCTAATCCAGCTGAATAATCTTGTAACCCAAAATGACTTGACAGAAGTGGACATACTGATAGTTTATTTTTTTATAAGCATTCTCTTATCCACAGTGCAGTCTTTGTCCCTGTAAAATGAGATTATCATGTTTCATCCTCTTCTGCTAGATCTTCTATTTACTTAAAATGGCAGTACTCAAAATTACTACTTATTTTCAGAATTTTGAGTTACACAGTCACTACCTCCCAATGATCCTCAGGTTTGTTTTCTTATTTTCCTTTTATAATCAGTACATTGAACCCTTTCAGCTGCAGAAATTGAGGATATTAAATTGCCTTTGCAAACAATAGTGTGTTGTTCATTTCAAATGCTCCTGCAGGTATCCCCTCTGCCATAGCTCTAAACCAGTTAGGGACAAATCTGAATGGAATCAGGGACAAATCCACAAATAATCAAGGACAATCAGGGACATTTTTAAATATTAGTACTGCTAACTTGAGACATTGACAGAATAAGAGAATGGGAGTTATACATTTTCTGAAGTAAAAGAAGTCATTATCTATTAATTGTTATTCACCACCTTCTCCTCAAAAATCACCATTTTAGGAGGGATTAGGAGGGACAGGGCTAAAATCTGAATCAAAATCAGGGGCAGTTGAGAGGTATGCCTCCGGCCTTCACAGTCTCTGTCATCCAGACTAGAAGACTAAATGTCCATCTTCACTCAGCTGTGACTAGCAGTATGAAAAATAATTATCTGGCTGGTGTGACAGAAAAATTGTTTCCCAGTACATTTTTATTTTAGTGATGTTTAGTCCAGCATCTCATGTTAATATATATTGTAGAAGAAGCAAAAATTTGTATTTTACAGTTCTTTTCCCACTTACCTCATTTGCACAGTAATTTATATTATAAAATTAAATTAAGAATCCTGTGTATAAAAATATAAATACCTTCCGAACTGTACCTTAAAACAAAAACTGCAGATCTGTTTGTCACACAGCCATATTTGCATGGTAGCATTTAAGATCAAGTGAACAGTCTTATCTTATACTGAGCTGTAAATTAACAGACACATGACTGTGTTACCATTATTATACTCATATAGCTCAGGAATTGCACATTATTAGATTTACTGCATTGGTATTCTAGGTAGGACCTTCAATTAGATGTTAATTAGTGCTATAAAAACCTTACTTCCGGTATATTTTTATCCATTTCTTTTTATATTTTATCCTCCCCCTACTTAAAGCTGACCATCAGTTGAACCTGAGTGCCTCCTAATTCACTGTGTATACCAGACTGAACAAACCTCTCCTGGGCTTTCTTTGAGCCAAGTTTGGGGTCAGTGAGGATTATGAAGCACCTTGGTACAGCATCACATATGCTGCCAAAGAGGAGTTTTTGTTTATATCCTAGATTAGGTTCCCTCCCCATTCATGCATATGCACACACTCACACACTCACACACTCAAGTGCACACACACACACACACACACACACACACACACACACACACACACACACACACACACACACACACACACACACAGTATCCCAGGATGAAAGTGCAAAGGGCTTGCTGGCATATTGTCCTTCCTCCACAGTAACTCAAACAATGCCTATCTTCCCATGTGGACAGCACACCCCCATGCTTTTCCAGCTTTTGTCAAACGTCATATGCAAAGTTCGATCTTGTGTGCGCCCTCCCCCCAGGGTGGACAAACACTTTCTTCTTTGCCAGCACCTCAGACAGATGAGCCACTAATCAAACCCAAGTCACCCTGTCCGTAGTCAGAACTCTATCCCTATACACTATTGTGCTGGCTCTATTTTCCAAAATTTAATAACGATGCTTAATTTCTGAGGTAATTAATTCATCACTGTAAAGTATTTCTGCGTTTCATCAATGTAGACCCCATAGGTGGCAAATTGAATCTCCCATCATGATATCACTTTGTCATATCTTGCAGTAGCCTGTGATTTTCATGTTTGAATTCAGAATGCAAATAGTCCTATTTACAACACCCTCATAAATACTCAGAAGAATAACTACCACCAGTCCTTTCCTATATATCTTATTGGGGTACTCTTGTAGTATGTACCTTTCTGCATTTGCTTCTCTGTTCAGTTTGATAATATGTTTCTAAGTCTGTTAGGATAATAATTCAATTCTTAATGCCATAATTTGAAGAAACAAAGATGTAGTGCATATTATATAGTACACTGGTAATTTATGTTTCATTTGTTTCCCCGATCAGTGGTTGCACACAAAGTAACCTAGTTTAGTTGACTATTACATCTGCAATACACTGAAGCCTTATAATACCACATATAATAACATGCTCCAAATAATGTATAGGACATGGATTGTCATGATTGCACTCCACAGTTGGGGAAAGCTTGTTAAGCACCTTTCTGACATTATAAATGTATTTTAAAAGCTTTTAGTAAGCACCCATATTGCACTGCAGTATTAACCTTGTCTCGCTGCCCCACAAAACAGTGGGTAGGAAACACAAAGAGATTTAAAATTTACACTTTACTCAGCCTTTTTTTTGCCAGGTGAAATGTTTGAATACATTTTAAAGGTCTTTTGCTTCCTGTCCTGCTGCTATGTTCTGGCTGCTCCCTCTATGGCAGCTCTGAGTGTGTTACAGCTCCCACTGGTTTATCTAACTTTTGTAGTGCATGAGACCAGGTTAAGCTGCATGCACTATAAAGAATTATAATTTGTTTCTTCTGATCATACTCCCGTGTTGTGTTTTCACCTATTAAGCAAATTTCTTGACATCCATAACTTGAATACATAAGCTGGTCCTGACTGGAGATATGGTCATTTATTTATTTACATTTGTTTACCGGGAAAGTCTGACTGGGCCAGAAGCCCATTTTCAGCGGAGGCCTGGGGAGAAAAGCTCCACAGAAATATAAGCAAAATACAATAATTAGATGCTACAATAGTATACATGCAATAAGATGCAGAATACACATCATCTAACTATACAGTTTTCTAGTAGATACAGGTTCAAAAAGAAAAACACAAGCATTTCAGTGAAGATCACTGTGAGCAAAAATAAAGTTAGTAGTGGATACATATTAAATAATAGTTATGACCAAATGACATTTCCTTTATATATATTTATTTTTAAGTAGTAATAAACACCGAGGAGAGGGAGAAAGTGAGATAAGGAGTGGACAGTGTGTTGAGAGAGTTATAGATATCTTGTCAGTCAGGTTTGGCACAGGAGCAATGCCAGTTCTTGGATAAATGTTCAACTAGTAGTTGTTTAAAACTAGTAAATTTAGGTGTGTTTTAGAAGGTGTGGGGTAGAGAGTTCCATAATTTGGCTATTTGATTTGGGAATAGGGCTTTACCATGAGTGTTGTTAGCTTTGTGAGAATGTTTCTGTCTGCAGATGTTAGACTTGGTGGGCATGAGTAGGGAACAACAAGTTCCTTGACGGATGGGCAAATGTCAGGATGGAAGATAATATTATGTGAATTTAAGTTGGCAGAGATGGAGAGGGTTAGATAGCTTGAGCCAATTTAATTTATATAGAGCAATACAATGGTGGGTTTGGTGGGGAACGTTGCTGCGAAGCGGGCTGTTTTGATCTAGCAAGTTTCCAATTTCATTAAGTCTGATTTTTTTAAGTTGGTAAAGAGGGGGAAAGCATATAGGAGCATAAAGAGGAGGAAGGTTCTGGATATGGCTCGTCTGGTATTGTCAGTGAGGAATGGCTTGCTTCTGTACAGTGAGCCAAGTTTGATATGAACTTTCTTAATTGTGTTGGCTATGTGCTGGTCAAATCTGAGTTTGTTGTCGATTGTCAAGCCAAGGAGTTTTGTATGTTCAACTGGTTGGATGACTGTGTTGTTTGCTGAAAGAATGGTGAAAGGAGGTGTGGTCAGTGATTGTTTGCTACTGGTAAACAGAATTAACTGTGTCTTTTTGGGTTCGAGTATTAGTTGTGATTTACTTAGATATGTTTCAATATCATTAAAAGCTTGTTGGGCTACTATTTGGAGGTCTGGTAAGGTATCTGCTGAGCAGATTAAAGTTGAATTGTCCACATACTGACCTGCTTTTGCATTTGTTGTGGATGAGGCTAGATCATTGGAAAAGATGGTGAAAAGAAGGGGTCCTAATATGGACCCCTGGGGGACTCCAACAGAGACAGGCAGAAGGGTTGAGAGTTCGGATTTCCATCGTACTGCTTGTTGTCTGTTAGAAAGATACATTAGGAACCAGGAGAGGGAAGTCTTCGATAGGTTTAGTGAGGCAAAAGTACTAAGGAGTTTCTGATGGGAGACAGTGTTGAACACTTTTGACATGTCTAGGAAGATTGATGCTATTTGCTGGTTTGAATTTCTCAGTTGGTTGATGTTAGAGAAATTAATTAGGACTGTGGTGGTGCTGTATTTTGGTCTGAAACCATGTTGGGAGGGAGAGATAAGGTTGTGAGATAACAGGTATTGTAGTAATTGAGTGTGGATACATTTTTCCAGAATTTTGACACAGGGGTAAAGGATGGCTATGCGTCTGTAATTGTTTAATTCTGTTTATGTTCCTCCTTTATGTAGAGGGGTGATGCAGGAAATTCTCCATAATTCTGGGACATATTGTTCTGCTATAGAGCTGTTTACCAGAATGGAGATAGGCAGAGCTATGGCATCAGCTGAAAGTTTGAGGTACTTATTGGGTAGCTGGTCAGCTGCTAAGGAAGAAGGTTTCAGTTTTTTCAGCATTGTTCTTATGGTGTTAGTTGGGACAGGTTTGAGGTCAAAAGAATTGTTGTTAGTTTCCACATTAGATGGAAGAGATGGTGGGGTGGAATTATTCCCTGTAACTAAGGAGTGGATGGTTTTTATAAAGTAGGTGTTGATTTGTGAGGCACTACTCACGTTTTGGTTATTGGTTGTTGGTTCTGGGGTTGTAGCTTTACCTAGGTGGAGGAGTCAGTTTATTGCTTGCCAAAACCTTTTGGGATTGTTTTCATATTTGTTTTGCATAGATGTATAATATGTTTTTTGTCTAGTTTGAGTTGTTTTTTTGTTGGATTGTAGAGCTGCTGTTATGTTAGCAGAGTTTTATTGTCTTTAGTTTTCTGGTATTGAAACCAGGTTTTGTCCCTTAGTTTTTGAAGTCTAATGCTTTCTTTTGATATCCAGGGCAATCTGTTGTTTTTAACACTTAAGGAACAAGTTGGTGCTAAGCTATTTAGAATAGCTAGAAATGTGTCATTGAAGTGTATTACAGCCTGGTCAACTTAGAGATGAAGGAGTGGTGTCCATTTGCATTTATTAAGAATGTCTAAGAATGCTTCGTTGGAGACGTTTTCAGTATTAGCTTTTAGTATTTCTTATTACTTTGTAAACTATGGTTCTGAGTGGGTTGAGCTGATGATGGATTACGTAGGTAGGTCTGTGGTCACTTAAGTTATTTGGAAGGCATCTGGAGAGATAGTTGTGGGTGGTACTGTTAATAAGTGACCAGTCTAAGATAGAGTCCCTTTTGCTATGTTTATCTATTCAAGTAGGAATTTGGGAGAAAACATGTAGATTTATGGGGAGGGGTTATCACCAGTGCAAGTGTTCCAGTCTAAGTTGAAGTCACCTGTGATAATGGTTTCATGGGTGTAGGTTGAGGCTGTCCAGGCTATGAATTCCTCAATGGCAGTGGGAGTATTGTTGGGAGGTATGTAAGTGGCTATTATGGGTAATATTTTTCTTTGGGCTGATTCTGAGCCGTGTTACTAGGATTTCAAAGTTATCATAAGGGTATTTGATGGGTAGATAGTCTATGCTTAGGTTATCTTTGTAGAAGATTGCAACCCCGCCACCCTTCTTCCTGATCCTGTCTAACCTGTGTACACTATAACCTCGTGGGAGTATGTCTGGGTCTCTTATATGGAGTTTTAGCCAAGTTTCTGTTGCTATAAGAATGTCTAGTGAGCATTGTGCAATGACTGCATGAAAGTCTGTGATTTTGTTAACTAAGTTTCTAAGGTTCATGTTAAGAATGAGAAGGTCTATAGTTTTAATGTGAGGAAGGGGTGTAATGGTAGCCATGATGGTATGTTGTGCAGTATGTGGTCCGGGATTGGGGTGTTTATCACCACTATGGAGAATCTGTGATAATACACATGCATGTTTATGTGACAATCTGGAGAGTATGTTAAGGTGTTTGCTGAAGTGGTTAGTGGTATTGCTAACAACTACATGTTTGAAGAGTGGAAGTATGCAATAGGTGTGTGATTGTAGAGTTGGGAGGAGATGGTAAGTCAGGAGAGTGAGGAGCGGATGGTATTAGTATAATATAGTGTGGGGCTATGGACATGTATCTGTAGGTGAGTGTAGGATGTAAGATAGTATGCTGTTAACAGTATGGTATAGAGCATGGGCAGGAGAAAGAGTATGGTGTGTATTATTTTTAAATGTTAGGTTATGTGGATGGTGTGATAAAGATGTAGGGATAGAGGGGTGTTGGTGTAGTGTGATGAGAGTAATATGATTAAGGACAGTTGCAGTTAAGTTGTGTGAGGAGAGGGAGGAGTGTTACAAATAGTGTATTGGTTAATTGAGGTGTGACTGGCAGATGGAGGGTGATTCTTGATTGGGGGAAGTTAGGGGAGTGGTTAGTGTTGGTATAAGTCTAGGTGATACAGGGATGGGTGGGAATGGGGCTAGGGTAGAGGAGCAGAGTGACCCCAAGCATAGCGAGGGTGAATGGGGTGGGCTGGTCTCCCTCACAGAAGAGTGCAAAGAAAAACAATCAGCATGAGAAGTGGAAGCCTTGGAGCTGTAAGGTAAGTGAAAGCAAGGAAGAGGTAGAGGCAGAAAGGTAAGAGTGTAAGCAGATAGTTGCAGAAACACTACTTTTATGGCCTTGGTGTGTAAGTAAAACAAAGGAAGGCAAATCTATCTGGGGACAAAATACAAGTAAATGGTACTAGCCTTATTTTACACATATTCAATGTGGAGGCAAATTTATTTGGGACAAGATACAGCACATATATTGTTAGTTGTGCCACCCAGTGGCAAGAGATGAAGCTATAGTTGCTTGGAGTGGGAGGGGGAGACCTTGCAGTTGTGTACACCAGCCAAAACAATGTTTAAAAAATAACTAGTAAAAGTAACAAATTTGCTTTAAAAAGAAATGTAAATAACCAGTCACAATGTTTAAAACATAAATACTAAGGACCAAATCTGCTAATAACAAGAACTGTAAACATACAGTTACCACCTATGCAGACTTGTCTAGTAGGTATACTTATTAAAAAGTGTTATTCATTGGCTTGCAATAACTGTAGGGAGAAACCGGACCGTAGCAGTGGTTTTATTTGGCAATGTTGCTGTAAAAAAGAGATGATAAGTGATGTTAGGAATATGGCTAGTTCAAACACAGAGAAACAGTTGCCAAAAATTACCAATAACCAAAAGAAGGGCAGCTGAAGGAGAATCAGGCAGTAAATGGTAAAAAATCCAGCTTTAACAACATTCAAGTTAAAATTAGTAAGACAGCTTCCTTTTGCACAACAAGCTTTGACCTGACATGAGTTTGTTCACAATAATAATAAACTGCAACTTAAAACCACCAGTTTCAATTAATCACCAAAAACAACAAATGTAATAATATAAGCCCTGAGATAAAACAATTTGGCGCATATGAACTGAAGAATATCCTTTCAAAGGCAAACCCTAAAATAAAGCAATTTGGTGCATTTAAACTGTAGAATATATTAAAAAATTCCTTTCAAAGGCTGTAAGTAATTTGTGTGTGTATGTGCTAACCACACCCATAGTTCCCCAGAGACCATAGCTGGTGCTTATAATAACTTTTTCACTGAAACATTCCAATCCCTAGCAAATCAAATAACCCCCACAAACTTAAACCCCACCTCTAATCTACCCACTAATCACTCCCAATTTAGCTTCCAACCGATATCCACCACTTTTATCAAAACACTTATAAAAAAACTAAAACCAACCACCCTCTCTGCCGACCTCCTCCCTGCAGAGTACCTGCAAATAGCTGCAGATTCCATTGCATATCCCATATCTATCCTGATCAACAGAACCTTATCCGAAGGTGCTATCCCCTCCCTCTGGAAAATATCCCACGTCATCCCACTCCATAAAGGTGGATGTTCTACAGAACTATCCAACTATAGATCCATTGCCATTTTTACCCACTAGCCAAAATAATGGAGAAATGTGTACACAAGCAACTAATGCAACACCTTACACAGAATAACTTACTATCCAACTCCCAGCATGGTTTCAGGCCACACCACAGCACCACGTCTGCCCTTCTTTCCTTTACTAAAGCCATAAACCAAAACGGGAATGACAATAGGCTATCCTTTGCCGTCTTTCTTGACCTATCAAAAGCCTTTGACATGGTCAACCAGGAACTTCTCATTCTTTCTCTAAAGTCAATTTCCCTCAATAAGCATGCAATTCAGTGGTTCCATTCCTACCTGACTGGTAGACAACAGGTGGTATTATGGCAGGGCAAACTGTCCAGCCAGCTACCTCTCACACTTAGTGTCCCTCAAGGCTCTATACTAGGTCCACTACTCTTCTCTATTTGTATCAATAACCTCCACACTGCTATCCCTAAAGCTACCTGCATTCAATATGCAGATGATTCCACTCTGATCTGCTCAGCCACCTCCACATCCAAAATGCAAATCTTAACCCAAAATACATTTAACACTATTGATAACTGGCTCTCCAACCAATGCCTACTGCTGAACCCCAATAAAACTAAACTTCTACTCTTCGCCCCCACTAGTAGATCCGCCACATTTTCATTCTCTGTCATGGCTAACAATGGTACCACTATCTCCCCAGATACCCATACCAAGCATCTAGGGGTTATTATAGATAATAATCTTAAATTTGACCTACAGGTCAACAAAACCATACAGACCATCAATAAGAAGCTTGGATCACTGTATAGAAACAAGTCATTTTTAACCTCACTGGCTAGAACTGCAATTGCCCGGTCACACCTACTCTCTACTCTTATATATGCCTCTCCTGTACTCTCAAACCTCAACAAATCTGAACTGAGTAAGCTCTCCCACAGCTACAACCATATTGCCAGATTCGCCACTGGCTCCACCTATAGAACCCATCACTGCCAGAACCTGAAACAACTAGAGTGGCTAGAACTGCCCAGCTTAATTCAATTCAATCAACTCTTAATAGCGCACAAAATTCTATAACACCATGAGGTTACACCCTGACTTATAAATATTATTAAGCCATATAGCAACTTGAGGTCCCTACGATCAGCCGACAAACTACTGGTCCAAACCTGCAAAGCTAATAACTCTGCTGGTGAATCCCTGTTTGCCAACTTTGTTGGCAAAACCTGGAATTCATTGCCAAACTATATAACCCTTAAGTCCTCTATAAGTCTCTTAAAAAAAAGCCTCAAACACTATTTCAAAGTGAACTGGCTTTACCCATGTACCAACCCTAATTAAGTTATAAAATGAAATCATATCTGTAAATTATCTCAATGTTTAATTACTTAACTAAGCTCTGTTTCCAATCTGATGGCTTTTTTGCTTTTAATTGTGTCAGACCATGAGAATTGTGAGTCCCTATTGGGAACATTACTAAACCATTGTACAAAACACCTTCCCCCGGATTCATGAAGCTCGGCGCAAGGCCGGTGTAAGGCCTGCGCCAGCCGTGCGACGTATAAATGGTGTAGTAGCGCCATATGCATATTAATGAAGGTGCGCCGCTACCACATCCATGTGCATAGGACACGTGCATGAGTGCATGGGGCGTTACTAAGCTGCGCCCGGAGGCGTGTCAATGTCGGCTGGCGATGAGCAACCTAAACTGCTGAATATTATAGCCTGCCTGCAATAGTAATCGCACCTATCAGTGTCCGTGGATAATGAAACATATGCAAAGCATGCAAGACAGTTCCCGGCCACACAAAATGGAGAACCAAACAGAAATGTACGCAACATAATATAAGTTACCGTCCATGGAACAAATGATATTTAAAATCGTGTGTCCGTAATGTACTGCACTGTCAGAAGTTATACCCAGTGGAAGTGAAGTGCATCATGTCAGCGCGCCGCCAATACACACGTCTAGCCCCATGGGTATGGTCACCAGCAGTCACACAGTGGTAGTGATAGTACACAGCAGGACAGTTGTGGCTATATAACAACCGTAAAGAAACCTGACAGTCCATATTGTATACCAAACACACACAAACATATGTATATTAAAATGTGCTATACACATCAACAGGAACGTAACCGTCACATACACATAGGATGCTACATGTGGAACCGGGATATCCAAAAGTAGAACCCTTGCATGCAAATGCAATACGCAACAACCCCTGTATAGCACATAACCCGCACCCATGTCAAAATGTCCACCAAATCCAGCTACCAGCCTTGCACATCCGTACACCTACACATAGCGGGTATTCCCCATATGTAGTAGGAAGTATCGTCCTAGGCAGTGTCCGGATTGCAAATATGTATCCCACGTTTGTAAACATCCCATCACAGGTACGTAAATCCAAATGCCCGCGTTAATGTTACGGCAAAATGTGTGTACATCCCGCGTGGGATAAGTAACCTGTTGAAACCTCAGAGTTGTTTACACGCCACGGTGTCCATTACTGTACACATCTGGACAAAACATGTATGTGTAGTCACGGTACTGGTCAGTATCTACACAGACATGCAATTCATACTACGCAGGATGGAACAGCTGTCCACCATGCAGGTCACCCCACTAGGGTTGCCACCTGTTCAGGTGGCCAAGGTGGGACATCCCTTGTAGAAATGTGAGAATTTGCAGAATAAAACATAACCCCGGCCTGTGCAAAGTACAGAATTACACGTGTATGCCAAGATAAAAGCTAATGCCATAGCATTTGAATAGCTTATGCTATCCCAAATAATAGTTATGTGTACCAGATACAAAATACCTGTATCATGCAACTAGTACAGAAATGAAGAAATATATTATTGTCTTAAAATCACAGGACATTTGCCACGTCTTAGGTGTCGTCGCAGGACACAACTGTCCAAAGTGGGACCTCCCCTCGCAAAGAGGAACAAGTGGTAACCCTACTCCCCACTGAATTATCGACAGTATATATTCAACTCAACCACATACCGACACCACCTCTCAACCTATTACAGCAACAAAACCTGGACAAAGCCTAAAAGGATGGGTGGACAAATAGGGACAGATGTAATTACTGCTCTCACAAGCTTCGAAAGTTCAAGGAATAATAGTATGTACATATGCAGGAAATGCTGTGAAGGATGTGGGGTAGTCTCCAGTATTACAGAGGTCCGTACATATATACTGTAACAAGCCATCACATATGTTGACTGTACTACTGCATACCCGTAGTTAATTCATAGTTAAGTCATCTGCAAAATAATAACCCTCATAAGAATGAATACAGGAAATAGTCAAATGTGAATGGGAACACCACTCACCGTGGATTAGGTATCGTAACCGCCCCCACCCATATTATGTATTGCCAACATCATAAGCTGCTGACAGGTGCCCAAACACCTGTGTTTGTAAACACAGATTAAATGTTTAAAATGGACAAACCCTGTCCATGTGCTTTGTCTGACATTTGAACATGGTCAGGGCAGTTCCATTCACCAGGCGGACAAGCCTAAACCCAGATCACCACATGAACACCCTGACAATTAAAGACCTGTATGTGTCAGGACTATAAGCCTTTGGGTTCTGAATATCTCTGCAGTGATGAAATATGCAGCGTGGGTCCAGAGCAGTAGGGAATAGGGAATGTGTAACATGTAGTACCGCATTTTTCCTAGCAGGAGAATGGATGCCTGTGACGTAAGTGAAGCGGTGAGGCATATGTTAATGTAGCTATGTACTATGGGTATGCATATAAATGAGTCAGAACACCAAACGTATAGTGGTTACAGCATCCGGCCAACGTGAATGCAGTCCCGGTTGAACAACGACTACAGCACATATAATGTGAAAGTGTAATGAATGCGTCTGTGCTGTACAGACAGTTAAATATGTAAAGGTGAACGTGTGTTTCGCAAACGCCCATTAACCATATTACAGATAATTACTGGTACTGTCACAAGTAATAAAGCCCACGTAAGCACAAAGACTTAGTAAACATATGTAACCCACAATAAGGATATGCATGCGCGCCTGCCCGTAACACACAATAAGGAAATGCAAGTGCGCCTGTGCGTGTGTGATCCGCTCACAGCATAGTAAATGAATGCTGTTTCCCCCATGTTAGTTATACATGGCTCAAACCTGTTAACCTCGTAAAGTATGAAACCGGACAAAGCCATGCAAACTAGCGGTATAAATAGGGACAAACACCAGATATGTGCCAGAACAAACATAGAAAGTGGATAGAATAACGGGTGTGTCAGTAGCATGGATTCTCTGAAGGGTATGCAGTCGTAACCTGAACTGCATGCCAGAAATCCCCACTGTAAGTCTCAAATGAAATGCCACGACATTGCCAGATAGACACAGGTTTATTTAAAACACAGTGAAGATAAAGGGGCAAGCAGCTGTACACTCTGCGACAATCTGTATAGTGGAAAGGTATGGTATGGATATAGATATATGTGTGTACACATAATCCACAGACGTAAACCAAAGCAAGTTATGAAATGAGGATTGTACATGTATATATGAATACACAACAGACTTATGTCCCGTAGATATGACATATGTACATAAATAGGCGACGTTATATCTAATATGGGTGGACAAACAGACATGCAGGAAAGGTGACTAAACCGCAGCATTCCAAACCATTGGCCAGAAAGTGACAGTCCAGCAAGTTCTACACTTTAAACATGCAGATAGGTGTCCATTGCAGGACTCCAAAAATTGAATCTTACGTAGTGTCAACCAACATTGACGCAAAAGAAGTGACCGCAGCAAATACGAAATAGCTGTACATGCAACAGTATCAGGTGCAAGGGTGACGACACATGTGTCGATAGAATGTATGATGTACGAACTGATATCCGGAGAGTGGGGAGTGCATATAAGTGTCTCCACACTTCAGTACCGCACACATTAAACATGTGTAATGGGTACTGTAGAGGGTTGTCAGGTATGGGAATCATGGGTATGCAGAAATGGGCCTAGGTGTTGATTGGCAGGGATTTGAGGCCGCCCATGGGAGTGATGTGGGTATAGCACACGCCTATATTCTCAATAATGGGGCAAACCATCCACTGGATATTGCGGAAACCATTTTGGCAATATGTAGGGCCCTATATCACTGTCATGTAGGCGATTATCATGGATGGACATGCGTACGACCAAGATGGTCCCCATAACTGGCAAACTGTCAGAATAACACAGCTGCACTAAGGCATAGTACATGAAATACAAATAGGGACTATATTAGATATACCCCAGACAAAGTCAGAACATCGTGAGAATACTGGCGTACCCATGAATACGGATGTTATGAGTGTTACTAATCATGTAATGGAAATGTCAGTCACTATTATCTACCGCACAGTCCGTAATGCCTTGCCAGCAATTTACCAGAAAGGCACATCACTATGACAAATGTAACAAGGTCAAACGTCAGGGCGTTTACCCATAATGTGTACAGGTTAGGGGTATGAAAGTAACCTGTCCAAAATACATGTACAGAACTAGTGATACTAGGTGTACAGGTGAGAAGAAAGACATCAGGACAAATGAGAAAACATGTACAAGACACACGCATGTACTCCAACAAATGTGAATGACAACGTATGCCCTGTGAATGTCAATGTGGAAGGTTAATAGACACAAAAGTAATGTGTCCCTCAGGGTGTCATGCAGTGTCACCATAACAATGTCCAGTCCCCCAGACACGTACGTGAGCTCTGCCACTGACGGAAAGCGCAAACACCAGCGCACACATACGGTACATGATAGACCAATTAGTGTGGATAAACAGCTGTTGGCCTGTGTGAGGAATACAACTGTCTGGGTGGGTGTGTCCTGCAATATAAATGTAATGGCAGGTGGCCTGTGATGCCGCCATACAGTGTGTGTATTGGTGTCAGAAAGTTGATATTTTGTTACAGACACATACTCCGTAACTGTACAGATTTACGCAGAATGTGCAGAGTTTTGCCTCATATGTTTGGTGTGTTCCACGTAACAACAGCAACATTCTGGCACTTTCATGATAACTGAAGACATGAAATAATGACAAACATGTGAGTAAGACACCAAATCCGACAGAAAAGCCATACTAATGCAAAACCTATTATTGTGTCAACTATCTATGTTTGTAAGAGCAACATGTCAATACTGCCCCTATGTGTCCCACTATCAGATAAGGCCTTGTCCAGCAACTTGCTCTAGGAGGTGGAGTGGTATGAACAGAAACAGATCCATGTGTGAGGAAACAGCAATATCGACTGCAAGATAATGCAGAAGGTATGAAATGCGCTGCAGTAGGACATGCAGTACTGTCCGCAGGTATGTGCTGACATGTCAAATGACACAGCAGTCTACATAAAGAACCTATAGGGCTGTCACCTTTACAAATGATGATAGTGGGACATACCCAGAGCCATGCACACAGCACAAATAGACATACACACATCAAAACTAGGCCATGATACATGAAGCCTCCGGTGTGTACGAGTACAGTGAGAGTACAGCAAGGATAGATATCTGCCAAGATATACAGCAAACGCCTGTAAGGGCGTGTAACACCGCCCGTAACACGGACGTTGCATGGACAATGTTGGGAGTTGCAACATACCTCATTGGTATGTGAAAGCTATGCAAATATGCGATACATGAAACAGTCAGCTGTCCAAGCAAGAGCAGAGGTATGGGCAGAAAATAGATTATATATATATATATATATATATATATAGAGAGAGAGAGATACAGACATACACACACACACACATGTGGCAGGGCTGGTAATCGAACCTACACATGACTACCCTATCACACTACAGCATGACGCATTTACAGAACACGCTACCGAGATTACTAAACACAGCAGACACACAGGCATTCTACTAGGTGCGTGTCAACATCCACAAAGACAAAGACGTCAGCAGGATACATCTGTGTTGCGAAGCATCTAAAAGCATAACCTGAGTCCCCAGGCGAACACACACACACACACACACACACACACACATCTGGCAGGCCTGGGAATCGAACTTACACCTAACTACCCTATCACACTACAGCATGACGCATTTACAGAATGCGCTACCGAGACTACTGAACACAGCACTCCCAGAGGCATACTTCTAGGTGGGTGACATCATCCGCAAAGGCAAAGACGCCGATAGGGAATGCATGCATTGTGAGGCATCTAAAAGCTTTACTGTGTCCCCAGGCAGCTGGAAACACACACACACACACACACACACACACACACACACTTGGAAGGGCCGGGAGTTGAACACACACCTACCTACTCTAACACACTACAGCATTACGCATTTACAGAACGCGCTACCGAGATTACTGAACACAGCACTCCCAGAGGCATACTTCTAGGTGGGTGACATCATCCGCAAAGGCAAAGACGCCGATAGGGAATGAATGTGTTGTGAGGCATCTAAAAGCTTTACTGTGTCCCCAGGCAGCTGGAAACACACACACACACACACACACTTGGAAGGGCCGGGAGTTGAACACACACCTACCTACTCTAACACACTACAGCATTACGCATTTACAGAACGCTACCGAGATTACTGAACACAGCACACGGAGAGGCATACTTCTAGGTGGGTGACATCATCCACAAAGGCAAAGACGCCGATAGGGAATGTATGTGTTGTGAGGCATCTAAAAGCTTTACTGTGTCCCCAGGCAGCTGGAAACACACACACACACACACACACACACACACACACACACACACACACTTGGAAGGGCCAGGAGTTGAACACACACCTACCTACTCTAACACACTACAGCATTACGCATTTACAGAACGCGCTACCGAGATTACTGAACACAGCACTCCAAGAGGCATACTTCTAGGTGGGTGACATCATCCGCAAAGGCAAAGATGCCAATACGGAATGTTTAGAGAGTGAGCGGTCTGAAAGCATATTAGAGTCCCAAGGTAGACGTACACAAAAATGCCAGTGCTGTCAACGGGCCAACTAAATATCTATGGAGCACAACAACACTGAATAGATACGGGATGCGCCACAGACAGTACACCCTTCAAGAGAGCAACAAGTGTGTTCAATGTAGGCATCCATTGTGACATTGAAATTGGACATCTGGTGCCTGGATGCCCACCATGGCTATACAGGATGTCAATGGCCATGCCCACACACTTAGTATCACACGTCTGTTTGGAATGTACTGTGTGTCCATCTACACAATGGTGTACTGGGCATGCTCACACACTTAGCTGTTGCAAAGGGCCAGCTTGCATGCACACGGAGTCTAATCACGGAAGGGCGCAGTGTGGAATGTACTGTGTGTCCATCTACACAACGGCATATTGGGCATGCTCGCACACCTAGTTGACGCTGTTAGTAAGCCAGTTGTAAGTGTTCCACATTTCGCCCATTTGTCACACTGTATGAGGGCTAATGTTCCTCATTTTGGGGACAGGAGGCTGACAGCTATGGCTGGGGGTAATGCTGTCGCCAACCCTGACTGCACCTGACAGTTATTTGGGGATGTGTAACATTCACAACACACCCCACCCATCATGTAGTCTCACATAATCTACACCACTGGCCACACCTACGAGGACAATCTGTGCAGTACGTCTCCATACTCACTGTAGGCACCAGTGGTAGCCCCCATCATGGAAGACAACATCACCAGCTTATAGCCCACAGACTCATGTGTGCCCACCTCATACAGCCAATAGTGTGTTATAACATTCACAACACACCAGTCATAGCTGACTCTGTAGGGTGTCACACTGCAGTTCCACACAGCAGGCTACACAAGGCGTTAGTCACTTACATCTTGCTGTCAGGTAACTGCGTCTGCAACAAAACCTATGCACCCATGCCACACCTCACCAGGTACGATATGTCTGTCATTCGCCATGTTAGTGTGACTGCCCTGTGGTGCCACTTCACAGACTACGTGTGCAGGGACATGCAATAGCTCACCAGTCTTTTAGCCCTGAGGGTGTGGGCCTAGCCCTGGGGAGCATATTGCATTCATCCAGACATGATACCACTGTACAATGACTGACTGTGTCACTTCAACAGTTGCCTATGCTCCTATTGTCATTCCACAGGCATGTGGTATCTGTCCGCTATGACTGTCCTGGTCAAACACAATGCTGTGGCACAGATGACTTGCACCTGTCGGCCCTGGGAGTACAGCTCACATGCTAGGCTCTTGCAGCTGCTATACTGCCTGTCCTGCACAGTTTCCAATAACTGTCACCGGCAGGGCGGTAACTGGCATGCGCGACATGGGGTCATGTGACACATTGCTTGCATCTTCCCCTGTGACACACGCTTAGTATCACACGTCTGTTTGGAATGTACTGTGTGTCCATCTACACAATGGTGTACTGGGCATGCTCACTGTACACTGTACACTACACTGTAGCTGTCAAGTCAGCAACATGTCGTTGGTGCAGCACTACACAGCCATACGGTCCAACAACACCATGTGACACATGACCACTGGGCTGTACAGCGGTGTACACCAGCTGTGCAGAGTACACACATACCAACAGGGATCCAACAGGTGTTATGCATTGCAATGATACCAGTATACATGAACAGGTCGGCTCAAGACATACCATGACCCTTACACAGCTGTGACACCTGACTGTTGCTGTACACCAATGAACACACGTCTGGGTATGTCATACATGTGATTGTGTGGATGTGTGCATGGACTGCACACACAACACATACATACATGACCTTTGATGTACCTCGTGCATAACTCTGGCCTAATCAATGCTGCACACGCGAATCGAATGTGGGCCCATGTCTGTTGAATGCTCACACCACAGGGGGTAGCAGTGTTGACTGGGACACATACCCTTGTACTGGTCGCCTGTGACACCCGTGATATCATACCGCAGTCCATGTGTTATGTATGTCAACACACATGCCCAACAATAGCAATGCATACAAACATGGCAACAGGAGACACATGTGACATCTGTACTGTGCATGCAGCAAACATGCATGTTCAGTGGCCGATGTCCATAACATAGTTGCACCTACCTACGACATGCAGACGCAATGCAGACCCATCATTGACATCTGTATATGGTGACATACAAACAGCACGTATGGAGGGATGTGTGTACATAACGTGGTGAACCACCTGTCTAGATGTATGTGTGCAGGGGGTGGCTCACAGTTGTGTCACACACCATCCTATCATGCCATGTGCTAACTGTACGCTATGTCACTGTTAAGTGACGGTGCTGACATAATGCATACACAGCGGTCAGGTGTTAATAACTATATGTCATATGGCACCTGTAACACCTACAACCTCTCATGTGTATATAGCAGCACATTTGCAAGATATAGCGTTGGTACACATAATGCAATCAATACTGCTGCATGTCCATCAAACGTGTCATCATATGGCTGGTGTATCATTCCCAGCACTGCCATGTGTGTCCGAATGTGTGACCAGTGATGCCACATATCGCGGGGAATATGTCCCAGTTGCTACACATCCCTGTACACCATTGTAGAGAAGTGTACATACGTCAGTGTGGGAAGCATGACGTTTACTGTGAGGTGCATCACACACATCGACTGTCCGTATACACATGTGTGGTCACCACAGTGTGTGTGTGTCTGTATGTATGTTTGGTGCTTGGTGTGAGTGTGTATGCTAATATACGGTGGGAAATTATCACTGGCCCCACGTGTTGACTAACCAGTAATGGTGATGCATTGCACAACCCTGTTGATGCCATAGGTCCCAGCCATACTGGCTACCTGTGCATGTCCCTTCTCTGTGACACATCGTGTGGGTGCATTGTACTATGAGGGTGATGACCACAAAGGCAAGGGTCCCCAGCTGCACACTATGGGGTGTGCATTATAGTGGTGTATACCTCGTAACTGCAGCCATGTTCACATACTGTTACAGGGTCCTACTGCTGCACAGTGTGGCCTCCAGCTACCAAGTGACACCTCACATCATCATTGGCCAGGCCGCTGTGTACAACCCCTGCACCATGTCACCATACCTGTAATGTGTCCTGCTATGTATGTCACGTCTCTGTCCAGTGTAGCCTGTGGCACTGACCACATGCGTCAGGTGCAGTATATGTGCGGACATCTGTGTCATGTTTGTGTGTCCAACAGTCAGCATGAAGGTACATGTAGCATGCTGATATTGCCAGACGTGCCTGTGTGTACTCCACAGTTACATGTGGGGGACTGCAAACACTTCTACCTGTAGGCACATGCAAGTACACCATAGGAGGGAACTAGGGTATCACAACCAACATGGTGCTACAGATGTAACCGAGACACATACCGTGAACACATCACAATGCATGCTGCACCTGCACTACATGGTGTGACTGGTGCATGTCGACAGTACACAACCTATGCCACATACAAAACTCCTATGCCACATACAAAACTCAGTATTCACACACAACCACTGCAACATACACATCCCTCACTATGCATACACAGGTATTACATACACCTCTCACTATGCTGTTCACCCTGTGCATCAGAATATTTGTGCATAACCCTGCACTGATGGTGTGGATGACAGGGATGTGGCACAGGCTTCATCATATGCACAGGGTGATATGTTTGCCAGGGGCATAGGCTGCACACAACCACTGCAACATACACATCCCTCACTATGCATACACAGGTATTACATACACCTCCCACTATGCTGTTCACCCTGTGCATCAGAATATATGTGCATAACCCTGCACCGATGGTGTGGATGACAGGGATGCGGCACAGGCTTCATCATATGCACAGGGTGATATGTTTGCCAGGGGCATAGGCTGCACCAATGGATAACATCATGTGTGTGTGTAAGGGCCAGTGAGTTGACTGGACATGTCTGTGCAGAATGCATGTGTATGTTGTGGAGCCCTACAGTTGTGTTTGCTGTGTGCGTGTATGTGTGTACATAGTTCTGCCATTTGTGATGCCTACACGGGGTATAATTGACAGCCCCAGATTGTACAGTGTGGGTTGTACAGCTCACTGTGTCCGTCCACGGCCACGTGACCTGTGCCTGCCTGGGGTTGCACGGGCACTACCAGGTGGAGGTATAGAGTGGCTACTGTCTGACGACACATGTTCGCTGGAAACGTGTCCCCGCTGAGACCATCCAGGGCCACGTCCACGTGGCCTGCTGTGTCCTGGTGTTGATAGCGCAGCAGCAGCTGCACTGCTACTGCTACCGGCACTATGGGAGCGGGCATGTGAGGTGGCACGCTCACGTCGACCTACACTAGGTGGTGTTGCTGGCCTACATCCACATGGCCTATGCCTCACTCCTACCAGGTGTTCCAGCACAGACAGCTCCCACTCGCAGATTGCCATGCCTCGGTCAAGGATTCCGGCCATTTCACCTAGTCGCCTATCCAGAACATTAGCAATCTGCTGTTGAGCATTTGCCAATGCCTGGATGTTGTCATTTAGGGTATGGATAGCAGCCCTCTGCAGCCTCTGCCCTTTTCTGTTCTGCCATTCAGCATGTGCCTGTGCCGCCATTACAGTCTGGAACATGCGTCTGGTGAGACCAGCTGCTGCACTCTGTCCTGCAGGTGCATGTCTGCCAGAGGTCCTCCTACGAGCAGCACCGGCCACATGCCTGTGTGGCACATCTGCAGTCATTACATTGACACTATGGTGTGTAGACACACCTTCTGTAGCCACCACACGTTCCTGTTCCATGCCAACAGACACTGACTGTCCTTACACTATGGCCACCGGTGATGCGGTATGTGTTGGCAGCAGAACTGTGTGCGGGGAAGAGGGGGACATAGCTGGGATGGTAACCATTGGCACAGATTCAGCCCCTGACAACCCTGCCTGTACCTCATGCATATGTTCATCACCGCTAGTATCTGTGGGGACACTAACATCAGATGGACCGCAGGAGGGTAACACACCTACATCACCTGTGAATGCAAAGAAATACTGTAAAGTACAATAGATACAGACACACACACACACACACACACACACACACACACACACACACACACACACACACACACACACACACACACACACACACACACACACACACACACACAGATACACACAGACACACACACACACACACAGACACACACAGACACACAGACACACCATGCATGTGATTTGTCAGATGGCATGCAGCATGCCTGCGATAGAGCAGAGGGCATGCAGCTCAGACATTAATAGTGTTAGTAAGCATACCTCCCTAGGGTGCACACTACAGCAAGCAGGTGTCATACAATAGGCATGCAGTTCACACAATCATGGTAGTATGCATGCATCCCCGTGATACACCATGTGGCCCAGAACAGGATAACAGTACACATGGCTGACGTGACCTTGACATGTAATTTGCTGACATGTGCATTAACATGCATACATGTTTGACACAATGGTGTCCTGACACATGTACAGCATCATAATGGGCTTCACATTGCAGTGTTGTGTGTATGCCCTACAGATAGAATGCATGTTTAGCAAATGTGCATGAGCACGGGAGGGTAGTGTGAGCCGTCTACATTGCTATACAGTGTGAAGTACAGACACTGTGCCATTGCATGGCAACATGAGGCATGTATGTCACTGTAAAATGCATAATATGTACACATTGCATAGCCATAACTGCAACAGAGTTGTGATGTTCGACAGATCGTATATGGTAGACTTCAGTGACACCTCCAGTAGCTGTGCACAGGCTTTTAGGTTGTCCACTGTACCACATCAACTGTATAATCGGTCGACTAAGCTATAATTGGACCATGTGTGGACAATGTGCAACAGGGTGTATACACATCCCATGTACTGTGTGGCTACATGTCTCTGGCCATCCCCCATGGCCATGTGTGCACATGTGGTGGCCAATTGTGTGTGATGGGCATCTTCTCCACATGTCTGTGTGGTCCCATATGACATACACCCATACATGTCAGATATGTCACATTCCACAGGTCTATGCAGACAACGGGTTGTATGTTTGGTATGTGGGGTATAGGTCATGTGATAGTGTGACAATATTGCAGACAGAACACTACATGTCTGGGACATGTCAGGTGGCACATCACAATGTGTACACCCGATGCAGGGGCATATGACACAATGGTGACACTTGTGGGCTGCCCATATCACAGCTCACTGTGTGGTACTGTGTGCGTACTACACATGTTGTTCCAATGCATACTACATATGCCTCCATTGTAGAACAGCTCCACCGTTGTATGCACAGCTGACCACACATGTCGCAATGACAAGTACTGTGGTTTCAAGTCTGTGTATCATTACGTGTGAATATATTGCACATGGGTGGCATGTGTGAATGCACGGTGGTGCGACCTGCATATCATGACTGGAACAAACATCAGGTGTGCAAGTGTTAACTGGCCACATGGCAAATAGATCTACACTGTAACATGCCTGATACTGATGACAGTCTCACCTGCAACGGACCCATGTCTGTGCGGCACGCCAGAGGTACCTGTATAGGGGTGACACACCAGTATGAACATTATCCATGACTGTATGACAGCCACAGGTTGCACTGTGCATGTGCACACATTCACCTGTGTAATAGCATATAGTATGCACATGTGCATACACAATGTAGCATACTGTAGTATGCAGCATGTGTGTCCACATACCTGGCATATGTTGTTACTTTACATTATGTACAGTGACACATGCAACTACATGGGATATAATAGCCATATGTGCATTACTGACTTACCAGGCAACTCCAGGCTCATTGGTTGGGAGACACCCACCTCCACGATGGCAGCTAGTGTTTCTGGATGCTGTTCCCTGGGTGTCCCCAGACTGGCCAGTAGCTCCTCGGTGTGTGTGAGTGGGGGCTGGGTTGGTGGCCCACCACCTGTTCCACCTTATTCCCTGGTGATTGCAGTGGCACACTGTTTTGCATGTTGTATCAGGTCCGTGCAGTGTCTGCGCACCTGCTGGTAGGTGCGGTTATGGCCACCCACATCGTTCACCCTCCTGCATAGATCCTGTCACAGGTCATCCCGCTGCTGGGCATGCTGTGGCACATGGCTGAACAACAAGTCATAGTTGTCTTGGAGCTGTGGGATGAGGACATCATCCTCCTGGCGGGTGTATGCTGGGAGGCGTGTACGGGGCATTATCTGTAAAACATAATGATGGTGACAGGTCACAGTTTCAGAGATGTACAGAGATACTGCTGCACATACATTTCTATGACATCTACTGCATCTGCACAGTTATCTTTGCAAAGCACCATGGCACTGACATGACTGACGTGTTTGTGTCACACATGTCACACCCATTATGCATTGGATATCATCACCATATATGTGTGTCATCTCATTACAGTGTTCATACTCCATGTAAATGCTGTCTTGCTGTGGGCATGTCTATTTGCCTGCACTTGTGTTCTTACCTATCTGCACATGCCTCGATGTGTCCACGGTACTACTGTTGACCTGGATGCTGTGTATATGTCACATATCAACATAGACACAGCCGGAATGGACTTGAGCAGTGACAATGCACATGGACACCTGTACATGCATGTGTTTAATCTACACAGCACTGTACAACTGTTCAACATCCTGACACGGATCGCCTGTATTACACATGTGATAGACATGGGACAATGGATAGCCAGACGACATTCACAGGGATGGTCATCAACCATAGCATGTGCGGGCAAGGTTTCCACGCTGTTACAGACAGCCATTGTGCCACCGCAAGCTGCATCAGTGCCACATTACTGATCCAGTCAGTTGATTACTGAACACAGCACTCCAAGAGGCATCACACCATGTATGACTGGGATGACATCTGCAGCTTTGAAGGCAAAGATGCCAATACGGAATGTTTAGAGAGTGAGCGGTCTGAAAGCATATTACAGTCCCAAGGTAGACGTACACAAACATGCCAGTGCTGTCAACGGGCCAACTAAATATCTATGGAGCACAACAACACTGAATAGATACGGGATGTGCCACAGACAGTACACCCTTCAAGAGAGCAACAAGTGTGTTCAATGTAGGCATCCATTGTGACATTGAAATTGGACATCTGGTGCCTGGATGACCACCATGGCTATACAGGATGTCAATGGCCATGCCCACACACTTAGTATCACACGTCTGTTTGGAATGTACTGTGTGTCCATCTACACAATGGTGTACTGGGCATGCTCACACACTTAGCTGTTGCAAAGGGCCAACTTGCATGCACACGGAGTCTAATCACGGAAGGGCGCAGTGTGGAATGTACTGTGTGTCCATCTACACAACGGCATACTGGGCATGCTCGCACACCTAGTTGACACTGTTAGTAAGCCAGTTGTAAGTGTTTCACATTTCGCCCATTTGTCACACTGTATGAGGGCTAATGTTCCTCATTTTGGGGACAGGAGGCTGACAGCTATGGCTGGGGGTAATGCTGTCGCCAACCCTGACTGCACCTGACAGTTATTTGGGGATGTGTAACATTCACAACACACCCCACCCATCATGTAGTCTCACATAATCTACACCACTGGCCACACCTACGAGGACAATCTGTGCAGTACGTCTCCATACTCACTGTAGGCACCAGAGGTAGCCCCCATCATGGAAGACAACATCACCAGCTTATAGCCCACAGACTCATGTGTGCCCACCTCATACAGCCAATAGTGTGTTATAACATTCACAACACACCAGTCATAGCTGACTCTGTAGGGTGTCACACTGCAGTTCCACACAGCAGGCTACACAAGGCGTTAGTCACTTACATCTTGCTGTCGGGTAACTGCGTCTGCAACAAAACCTATGCACCCATGCCACACCTCACCAGGTACAATATGTCATTCGCCATGTTAGTGTGACTGCCCTGTGGTGCCACTTCACAGACTACGTGTGCAGGGACATGCAATAGCTCACCAGTCTTATAGCCCTGTGGGTGTGGACCTAGCCCTGGGGAGCATATTGCATTCGTCCAGACATGATACCACTGTACAGTGACCGACTGTGCCACTTCAACAGTTGCCTATGTTCCTATTGTCATTCCACAGGCATGTGGTATCTGTCCGCTATGACTGTCCTGGTCAAACACAATGCTGTGGCACAGATGACTTGCACCTGTCGGCCCTGGGAGTACAGCTCACATGCTAGGCTCTTGCAGCTGCTATATTGCCTGTCCTGCACAGTTTCCAATAACTGTCACCTGCAGGGCGGTAACTGGCATGCGTGACATGGGGTCATGTGACACATTGCTTGCATCTTCCCCTGTGACGCACGCAGGCAAGGCACACCTTATAATGCACCACTCCAACATCTCTGCAGTGACTGGGACCTGCCTGTAGGCTCTGCAGAGCACACCTGCAATGACAGGTTATAGATGGACCATACCTTCCAGGCACATACCTAGATCGGCACACCCACAGCTGAGGGGTTCCCATATCCCACTATGTTTTGCACACATCCTGGCAAGTTGCTTAGCAAAATGCATCAGAGGTGCTCCACGTGCAACTAACTATGTCCGGGACCGCTATACACATTGTAACAAGCGACAGAGTCAACATCATACCCCACGGGTAACATACCTTCTATGGTGGTATAGTGGACAGTGGGCCTCAGCTACTACTGATATGTGACTGACACTACCCCACACTTCACTGGGATAGCCACTCATGTACTGACACATCCATGAGTCATACCCTCCACTCTGCTGGATCAACACATACAGACCACCTCCAAGACCTACATTACCCTTGGCATGAACACTACCACCATGTGACTGGTGTTACACACCTGGGGTTATCCCCTCATTGGTGGATTCCGAACATATGCTAATCTACCTTGTTAGCCACATCCCAGAAACACACCCATCACAGCATACACAGTACATGTGTATTACTACACCTACTACAGACGTCTGCTGACAGCGGTTGTTAACATCATGACACCCGTGCAGATGGACAATGCACATACAAATGCTGACACATACCCCAGTGCACTTAATTATCATGTACACAACTGCATGGATTATGCTATTCCACACAGAGCCATGATGGTACACACCAGATAACAGACGCCACTCTGGTGGTCATGTTCCACGGACATATGATGTACAACAACAGGTGTAGGCTGTTGCACAGTGGTGTACATTCCCATGTGTGGGGTGGCTCACTGGTCAGCCGTGGTGGGGCCACAGGGTCCCTCATCACATACTCCAAGACTAGCTACGTAAACATGACAGCCACACATTCCGGTGTGTACCACCAGGCATTATGGTGGTATGTCAGTATTCGATGGCAACACCCACATCTGCTGTCACATACAACAGTCACTCAGGAACATTGCAGACCCAAGTATTGTTGGCAACATGCTGGAGGATGGATTCAATGCTGACAGTACAACCTCTCACTCACTACAGGGCCGCAATCCATACATGAACATTGTGGTGCCCCTGTGGTCACACCTACACAGTACTGACCTACACTCTATGTGTCCTGGGACACTGGCCCCATGTCACCTTCCAATGTCCCAGGCTGTGATGTCCACCAACCTCTGAATTACTTGTCTCCCCACTAGGCCACCATATTCAGTAATAGCCTTGTTTCAGACATTGTAGACCCTGAATGGCACACAGCAGCATTTATCACACTACACACAGGTGGCACCGCATTGCACGAGTGGGACTATAGTCCTACACACCTGACTGGACTGTTCTGCGTGGCTATGGGGCACATCAAGGACATCATTCTCAGAGACATTGTTGGTCTCCCGTCCTCTGCTGCCTCCCGGGTTGGGCTTGTTAAGGCCAGAGCATGGCCCCTACACATGGTGGACTCCTTTCATACAGTTACCAGGGCAGTTGCTGATGGTACGGGAGTCCACACTTCCTACATTGTCCTCTCATTGCCTTTCAGCACCATTCCCCATTCTGGTATTGACAACATACACATCCACCTGCACATCGTACCCTGTGTCTCAGGATGTTATGCTATGTGGTCATGGACAGGACACACAGTGAGGCCAGCATACCATAGTACCTACTACATGTCAGGTACTTTGGCATACCAAAGTCCTCAGTCATAGGGCCCCTCATGTTAAGTATATGCTTCCCTGCAGAACAGGCTGGCACAGGGGACTTTCCCTGTCTAGCTTTAGAACCCCTACATACCAAGTGCCATGATTGCTCCACCAGCTGATACTGACTCCAACCATACGGGTGTCACTGTGACAGATACATAATATGACTATCATGGCATCAAGCTGCATGACACAAGGTGCATGCACATCACCTTTGCATTACACCATTCACCCACTGACTATCAAATGGATGGTAGTCCCCTACATACATATCACATTGTACATGTTTGCAGTACACACATATGTCGCACCCACTCCTGTGGTTACTGTATTGCCACTGTGTAACTGGTACATAGGCACCCATTGTACCTCTGAACTCAAGACATCTACACACATTCAAGGGTACACCACCCCATTTAGGGTGTACCTTACACAACAGCTACAGCTTTACATGCCACAACATTAACACGCCATGACGTTTACTGAGCTCCGACAGTTTAAATATGCGGCTGCACTATGGACACCACATCTGTACACATTTGCATACTACATACTCAGGGGTGACCTCTGCTTATCAGACAGGGCCCATGTCCACAACATTATTGATGGATATACTCCTCATATGCAAGATAAGCAGAGGCCACTGTGAGCAACATGCTCATGGATATGTTCACACATAGCACAATGAGTGGGATGTGCTTCTGGGTTACATTCCCAAACAGGACACTCACCATGCTGTGGAACATAAGTCCTCTGTACATCACGCAGGGACACTCAGTAGCACTGTTCATGTGATACCTCCCTTGGTGGTTGGGAGACACATGTAGGCCTGGGATCACTGCAGCGGCTGTACTGTGCAGTGGTGCAGGTGACACCTGGCTCTGCTCATCACAGGACACTACCCTGGAGAGGTGCCACTAGTGTGAACACTGTAGTTGTGCTTACACATGGACTTGACAGACTGCATAGTACCCCACTATGCACCTGTGCAGCTATTACATGTCCTTTGTGCATGGTTACTTGGTAGCCCTTCCATTTAGATTAGCTATCATGCTATTACTGTGTCCCATACCTACAGGCCATATGTATCCTGTTATTGTACATACCAATAGACGATACCTGTGGTATGCATGATATGCCTGTTATGCTGTGTAGAATATCTGTCATATCTACCTATAATACTATACATTACACATATTTCACATAGTGTCCCATAATGCAAAGCATACTTGCTCAGCGGGACCACCTTACATATGTCATTAACATTATTTACCCATACACATGCGTGCTGTGACAGTATATCAACATATACTATCCCCTGCTATGGCACGTCCTTGTTGGACATACCCTACCACTGACGGCGGGTTGTATGGCATTGTTCTGTTTAATGGCCTCATGTAGCATCCCTTCTGGTGCCTGTGCTGTGTACCTTGTGTCCCACTGCTGGACGCACAGATTCTACAAGTGTTAGTATGCTCAGCAAGACATCACTGCATCAATGCCTTTCCCCACGTTATGCATTGCGGACACATTTAATTAATGCAAATCAGGCTATACATACAGTAATACTAATTAATACAGATCATGCTATACATAACCTTACATATCGGGCGTTCTACATACCTTGTTATCGTTACGGCGTTTTGTTTCTATCTCTCTCACAGTGTTTCAACTGTTTTTCGGTATGAGCATACGGTTTGAATGTCTGGCAAGTCATCCTTATATACGTTGATACCTGAAACATGTGGATTCTTCCCGCCAATTGGTGTTCCTGAGTGATTAATTACTTGCATATCAGCTGTGCAGCTGCTCCATTCGCCAATTACGTGGCGACAGTGGGGTATAATTGGGTTCTCCACTTGGGCGTTGCCTATTTGCCCTACCTTAGGGGAGACGGTCTGTATTGTGTTTTGTTATGAGTAACTGCAACTGCTATTCATGGAGACAAGTATAGTTTGGATTCATGTCCCCCGTGGATTGTGTGTGACAGGTAGGTTCAACATGTGGGTGTACATGTCATCCCGACGTCTGTTAACGGAGTATTGCAATCAATACCTGTAACATGGCTGTTTGTTCCATTATACAACGCCTGCAATTATGCATGTCGCCTTTAATTGTGTCTCTCACATGGTATGTTGAGGGTTCTGCAGATGTAATTCACTGACTGGATGTTTGTGCTGCTATTACAGTTTGTATTGCTTTAGTTTCTAGTGTGGGGGATGTCGGTGGTTGTAGGTAACATATACGGTTTGTGGGCCTTGCATTTCTACATAAACCGTATATATGTGTGTGGACTCCGTCCCTGATTAGAGAGCTAACAGTTAGTAGACTTATGTTACGGGATTGTACGTTGGGCCGTTGTTAATTGGTTTCTATATCGTCTGCAGGTGAGCTTGCTACTTGTATACCTCCGTAATTGCAGCGATATATCAGGGGATATGTGTAGGTGACAGCTATCCCTTGTATTTCTGTCCCAGATATTTGCAGTCATTGTGGTTGTGTTGTTAAAAGAGCCTGTTTGCCATAGGTTGCCACCTTATCATATGGTCATTGTTGGACACTTGCGGGACACAAAGCAGTGTTTACAGGCCAACACGTAGCCACGGTCAGTACACAGGTAGCACATACTTTTATCCTCACTACATACCTATTGTTGTGACTTTGGATACTTATATTGCATGTAACATTTAAGTTTCTTACATACAGGCATAACTATTAAATACGACTGTTACATTATATATGGGACATATTTATGTCCTACCATCTCGGACATTTGCCCTTTGTACTGTTTTATGTCAGGACACGCCTGCCCAGGGTGGGGATGTCCCTCCTACTGTGGTACAGGTAGTAACCATATGCCTATGGCTAGCTATACCCACACCTACCATACTGGTCTGCCTCTGACTTGGCACCAACATACACATGTTGCGGACACACACACATTAGTCACACAGAAACGCACACGGCACCCTCAATGCACATTTACACAGACTACGGCACTCACAGACACAGTTGAACACTGTACCTACATGGACCGCGACACCGTCAGCGGTGACTAACCGTCCCTTCATATCATCATACTATTACTCGCGGATGTACTGTTCCGGTACTGTGTTCTATCGGTCTTTCAGCCTCGTGGTTACGCATGTCGGTATGTTACACATTCCATGGTTGTTGGTATCCTATTTATTTGTACCTCTAAGATGTTATGAATGTCGTTGAACTATCTATCATATTTGCAGATATCGCTGAATCCATCTATATCACCATATATCCCTCTATTGCCCTTTCTATCTGTATTATATATATGCATATGTGTACATATATATATATATATATATATATATATATATATATATATATATATATATATATATATATATATATATATATATATATATATATATATATATATATATATATATATATATATATATATATATCTGGCGGGGAACATGACAGGCACACAGCACCACCATATGCTGTAAGACTCATGTACTATTCAGGTGTTGGCATTCCATGTTGCACTGGCTGTTGTGTTTACAATGTTTGCGGGCTGCCTATGTAAGAGTCACACATTGGGCCACCTATACATTACAATTTACAGGTGGTCATGTTTGTGTGCCATCCATTTTACTGTGTGTGCAGGTGGAGAGGTGTCAGTCCGTAGGGGCCAACACGGTCAGTGTATGTGCTATACGTTCCCTCTTTGCCAAGGCGTAGGCATATTGGGCACACCTCCATCTGCCTACTGGGGCTGGCACAGTGTATTCATGGTCTGAATCCCTCTGTGCCTGTACTGGCCTTGGCAATTGTGGTGGGCTATGAGGGCCTTCACCATTTTGTCCCTGCTGCAGCTGCTTCCGCAGGATCATATTATGTAGCATGGCACATACTATGATGATGTGGGCACACGTGCCTGGAGAGTACTGCAAGGCTCCACCAGATATATCCAAGCACCGGAACCGTGATTTCAGCATCCCGAACACACGCTCTATGATGATTCTGGTTTGTGCGTGTGACTCATTATGGCGTTCTTGCATGGGTGTGTGTGCATTTCTGATGGGAGTCATCATCCACGGCTCCAGTGCATAGCCAGCATCCCCCACGAGATGGACATGTGGGATGTCCCCACTGACAAATACCTGATACAGCTGTGAGGCATGCCAGATATGGGAGTCATGGTAGCTTCCAGGGCTGCCAGCACACACATCCATGATAATGCCCTGGGCATTGCACACGACCTGGCAGTTGGTGGAGTGGAATCCCTTGCGGTTTATGTAGCGCATACTCTGCTCACCGGGTGGTGACTTGATTTGTATGTGCGTGCAGTCTATCGCACCCAGTACCTCTGGGTATTGTGCCACACGGTGGAAGTGACGCATATTGCTGGCCAACTCCTCCTGATTTCTGGGGAAGTATATCTGCTCATTGGCATGTGGTAACATGGCATCCAGGAACTGGTGTAGTACCCTGGATGCTGATGCCTGTGAGATACCCATTATATTTCCAGTTGGCCTTTGAAAGGTACCTGTGGCCAGTATTCGCAGGCTTACACATACCTTTGTGTCCACTGGTATGGGTTCCCCTCTGTTGTTTCTGGTTCTCAGGCGTGGCCGGCACAGCTCCACTATTTGCTGTAAGATGTCCCTGTCCACCCTGTAACGCTCTACTATCTCCAGGTCATGTAGCCCCTGGTAGGTTACCCTTGGTCTGAACACTCTCCTTCTCCTCCGAGGCCTGCGGTGGTTGTCGGCATCATCCTCCACAACACCGTCAGTCTCTAACACATGCTGATGAATCACAGCTATGGCAGCTCCCAACATGTACATTTTAAAAGTTCCCCGTGTGTTTACACCTATGGTGCAGTGTTTGGGAATACACAGGTGTGTGTTGGGTGCTTACACACTTTATACTATTGTGCTGTAAACACTGATGATGTCATGGGGTGTGTATGTACATTCGTAGCTACAGGTTATGTTATGTGTTTTACTGCCGGAACTACTATTGTGGTGCCTTTGGTGTTGAATTACATTTGCCTGCCGTGGATTACCTCTTGACCTTCCCTTTACATTTCTGCGCGTTGCACCTACCATTTTCTGGCGTGCATCCTGCAGCCTACTTTCATTTGTGCTTTCCTGGACCTGGCGTATCTTGCATTATGTGTGCTACTGCTGGTCTGCTGTCGGTTTGCTTTGCTCTGCTGTGTCAGGTCTCCTATCTTTGCAATCCAATACCTCCCCTCCTTTCTTTGCATTTACATGCCTCCCCTATCCTGTTATGCAGGTTTCTGCAAGCGGACTTGTCAGCTGCCGTCGATTGGCCTTCATGAGTTGATTGGTGTTGATTGCTCATTAGTACTCCAGTTATCTTACTTCCGCATTTCCTTTCCTTCCCCTGACCTTCCTGTTTCTGCTATTGTTTGTGGCGCGTGCGTCCGATTTCTGGGTTTCAGGCACATTTTCATCCTCGTACACATGCGCTTTTGGCCACCATGTGTGCTCTCAGCTAAACGATTCCTCCCCACCCCTATCCTGCAGCTTTGCTTAGCAACGGACAGGCCAGATTTGCAATGCTCCAATGTGCTTAGTGCTACAGTGGCACACCCCTCTGCTGATGTCATGTATCTCCTCTGAGCCACTCCTCGGTGTTATACCGCTGCGCCGTATGGTACAACCTTCCTCCGGTGGGACATTTGCGATTCAGTATTATCTGCCTCATTTGCATGGCATTGACTACTAATTCATAGTTACCGCGCCGAACACTATCGCAAGCCCTTAGCAACCCTTGCATCTTGGTTGTGGTGTTCCATGCCTACCCATTGTGTGTTATGCTGTAAACCTGATTTCTATTACGTTGCAATTTTATGACATTTTTATATTATTTCTTTATGTTACAGCTTCCGCACACATGTCCTGCGGTTCTGCTGTGCGTTACTGTGGACATGACATTAAATGTTGTTATTTACGTGTTGTGCATCTTTTCTTATGCCATTGGCTGTGTATTTTGCCATTGGCATATGTTCACGTTGTGATACCTGGGTCTGGGCCTCTTCCATAGCTCCGATGTTATGTTTGGGAAAATGTAAACCGTGTTTTTTGGTTTACATTTCCGTGGGCTTACGCTACGCCTGCACCACTTCATGAATCTCTATATGCCTTCATTTGCATGGTGCAACACTGCACATGGGGTGATTTGCATACCTACGCCGGGGGCTGCACAGATCTGGCGTACGCCGGTAGTGCACATGGAATTAGATCATACCTGAATTGCTCGGCGGCCAAATTTGGCATTATAACGCCTACGCTATGCGTGCACCTGGCGCAAGCTTCATGAATCCCGGGGCTTGTCTTATATTTTCTAATGTATCTAACTTGTTTGTGTAATCTATGTAATATTGTCTATTGGAGCTTTTCTCCCCGGGCCTCCACTGAAAATGGACATGTATCCAATTGGACTATCCTGGTAAACAAATGTAAAATAAAATAAAAATAAATAAATAAGCAAAAAGTAAGAAAGAAATAAAATAGTGAAATAGTAAAAATGAATGTATATATGTGTATGTGATATGTGATGGTGTAATAAAACTGTGAGGGCTTCATCTGGTGGAAATAGTGAAAATTACACTTTCAGGGAAAACTTCAAAAGATGTTAAAAAGTACACCCTTTTCACTATAACTTGGCAGTTCTCATTTTTTAGCAGTGGCTTAACAGAGCTGTTCTCATTTAAGCCAGGGAATGTATTGGCTTGTACAGTTACCTGCCAGCACAGTGCTTTATACTCTGTTTGTGTTTCCCAAGCACCACCCCTCTCATTCCTCTGCACATTCTCTAGGACAAAGAAGGAGAATGTTGCCTTAACACATGTTTTGGTGTGGTCGAAGAGAGCATTGTTCTCATTTTCGTTCTGAATATCGTGTGTTCATAAATTCTCCTTCTGTGTTATCTTTCAGTTTTACCTATGTAGAATGAACCACATAGGTCACAAGTTGCTATATATACTAACCTTGCCAAGTTACAATTATAATATTTCTTTTCTTCTAAACATTTTTTTCTACTCTTTATAAAAATGGATTCCTTATGGGAAATAAATGAACTCTGTGAACACTTTCCACACTTAAATGTTCCCTTTTTCCTTCCTGGGTGACAATAACATTACTTTTGTCATTTTCTAATATTTCTTTTAAATTCCTTCCTTTCCAGTACACAGTATTCAAAAGTTCTTTCTTTATTTTCTTTAAGTCTGTAAGGGCTATAAACCTATTCCATTCTCTTTCAACTATAGATTTAACATTCTTACTATGCCCATTATATTCCATAATAAATACCTTTCTATAATCATTCACTTCACTAGTATTTATTCCAGTGGTGTTGTGGAATAAATTGTTCTCTCCTAAAATGGCTTTGAATTTCTCATTTCTCTCCTCCAGTACTTTTTTATACACTTCTTGCATTAAGGCATCTGGGTATCCTCTTACCTTAAATAGTTTACCTAGAAAAGAACATTCAACTTCAAAGTCGTCATCCTCAGATGTCATTCTGCTACATCTTATGTACTGCCCTTTTATAATACCTCTTTTCTGATGGTTGGGATGGACAATGGTGAAATGTATATATGAGTTGGAAAAGGTGTCTTTCCTGTACATTTTGGACTTAAACTTATTGTTCCATTTCTGTGTAGTGACATTGAGATAATTCAAGGTGAAATATTGTGAGTACATTTTAGAAAGTGGGTGGAATTCCCTATACATGTAATAAAGTCATGGAGCTTGTCCTAAGAAGCTGTCCAGACTATACAGATGTCCAAAATTATTTTGTACAGTACCCAGCAGTTCTGGTATTCCGAGTGAAATATAAATTTCTCTTCCCAAGCTGCTAGGACCATATTGGCATAGGTGGGGCACAAGCGGCCCCCATAGCCACTCCCTGAATTTGCTGGAAAAATTCACTGCTGAAGAATATGTACTTGTTTTTAAGAACTATTTCAATTAATCTTTGACACAGTAAAAATCTTTATGTTCTAACTGCCTTTTTTGAAATAAAGCTTCCTCAAACAGTTCCAAACCATCACTGTGGGGAATACATGTAAACAGATCTATAATGTCAATGGTGACAAAAATTAAATTTTCACCTACATGTCTTGTTTTATGCTCCTTAAAAAGTCCCACGAGTCCTTCTTAATTAAGTTGTCACCATACATGTCTTGTTTTATGCTCCTTAAAAAGTCCCATGAGTCTTTGGTAATTAAGCTGTCATTTAACCAAAGATTTTTTAGTTTTAAGTCCAAAAATTTTGCAATAGGGGCCATTTTAGAGTCCTGAGTTGCCACTATTGATCTGTTTCACATTTGTGGATTTGGGGTATTCCAAAAATGTTTTTTGCCATAGGCCTTTCGTTCCTCATACAGTTGTAACCATCCATGTCCAAAATCCCTTCTAACAACATATCATTCATGGCTAAGTCAATTTTTTGATAGGATATATGTATTTCATTTTTGGATACTCGGTTGTATTTGTTAGTATCTCCTAAAATGTCATACATTTTTCCTTCATATAATATTGTATCTATCAATACAGTACCCCCCCACCCCTTGTCAGGCTTCATTACCCTTACTTTTTTGCCCTTGCTGATCTTGTGTAGTATTTCCTTTTCCCCCACCAAGTTAGACTTATATTTTCATTTAGAGAAGGCTTCCCTAATTTCCTTCTCTACTACCATTTCAATGTTTTTTAGTTGGGGGTGGATGGGGGGGGTTGTAGGTATTTTTCTTTCTAATTACATCTTTGTCATTTCCTGAGTTGGAAGGGAAAATTAGTTCAAAATTAATTTTCCTGACTAGCATTTGTAAATCAAGCAATGTTTTGGTTGTCACCCCTTTGCTGTGGAATAAACTTAACCCCCTTAGATAATAATCTAAAATGGTCAAGGGTAAGTTCTACACTGCTGTAATTAAAAATGTTGAAATTGCCAAAGCTGAATTTTAGGTACTTACGTATTATCACAACCAGTGTTAGTGTGACTGTTCTCGGACAGCGTGTATGTAATACCGAGAAGGGTTTTTAAAGTGTAAGTACTATTGTTTCATACTGTCTAGGCAGCAGGACCTGGAATAACAGCAAAATTCCTGTTTACCCCGCATTACCAACCTTAACTGTCTGTGAAGTAAAATGAAAATAGGTGGTACTACAAGAACGTCCTTACTGCTAGGACAGGCAAGACATAGTTCATCAGAATTACATATATCAAGAGACCACAACTTGCACTTGTTGGACTGTGACTTTCAGGTTTGTTAGGGTTTCTTTACTTTTGTGTTGAGACTTTCCACAGCTCAGCATATATTTCAGGTCAACGTAGTTTTTCAGTGGTCATGGTGCATTTAGGCAGTTATTCTTCTGCCGTGGCTTGTCAGTATCAGCGTACAATGCTATCTGTGAAAAGGGAAGTTTCCCACACTCCACGTATTTTACCTCACTTGTCCGTCATAAAATGTATTTGCCCTAAATCACCGGGCATTGCAGTCAGTAATTAAAAACAAAGAGAATTCCAGGTAGTCAGGAGAGCCATGCATTACCATTTCATAGTAGCTGAAAAGTGCTCACGATTGCAGACCAACGTTTTTAGCAATACACATAACTTTAGATTATATACTTGCTCTGGTCATCTCAACTCCCATTTCCAGGACAGTACAATATGGCATGCAGGTTGAAATAATTGCATATCATGTTTATTTCACAACATGAACTGCCCCGAGAAAGAACCGCGCAGCAGGCGGGCTTGAAAGAAGATAAATGCTGCCAGTGAAGTGCAGAAAGAAAGATGAACACTATGTTTTTTTTAATTTTATTGGCATCACTATAGATAATACAGTGTAGTAGTATACATTTCTCCACCATTAATGACAATATTTCAAGATCGTTATGCACTTTTCGCAACCTCGGATACCTGGTTGCGATAATACGTATGTACCGAATTTTACATTGTTGTCTGTAATCAGTTGTTGAGGTAATACGGACTGACTTAGTAGCCTCCTCTTCTCGCCCCCCCTTCCCCCTGGATCCCCATCCATGGGTGAGTCTCCCTATAAATGGGTGGGTTCCTGATTTTTATTCTCTCTGATCTTCTGAGTGGGGGGTATCTTAAAGGGTCATTCCAACTTCCTTCCTGTTCCCTAAATCTTGTCTCTCCCCAAACAACCCCCACTGGTTCACTCTCCAAGGGGTGAACACTGACATGGTGTCCACTAGTAACCCCATCATTAAAAACTTTGGGTTTCGGATAGCAAGTTTTGTTCTTATATTCTAAGATATCCCTTTCAAGCTTCTTAGACTTCCTGTGGATAACACTAGCACATTGTTTGTCTATCTGTGCCCTAATGTTGAAATAAATCTGTTTTTCTCCCTCACAGTAAACAACAAATCATTAATAATGTTTCTATTAACCTCTTCAATGTTTGCGTACTGACATTTTCTCCTTTTCTTTGTGCTTAATTAAAATTGTTAACATGTCAAGACCACATCTATTAAAAACTTCTGTAAGTTCGTTTTGCAGTTCAGCACCATCCATTGCATTATTTGGGTATTTACAAATACGTAGCCCCTTTGGTACAATACCCATATTTACACACTCTTTAAAATAAGCCACTTCAATTTCCAACATTTTAAACTTGCACAACTAATTATGCAAGATATCAATATTGTTTTTATAAGTGTTGGTTGGTAAGTCTCTATTTTCACTAAGCATTTTAAAATTATAATTACATTCTTGTAGAAGCCCGTCATTTATACCAACATTAGTGTCAGTGTTTGGCAGGGTTTATAAAGAGCACTTTACATTGTGAAATGTATATGTAGACTAGCTACTTATTCTGCTGTGTTACTTCCTCTTAAATCGTTTTTCAGTTGTGCACTTGCCTTGCTTCATTTAAAAAAGTTTTAAATTGCTAATTTTGTAGACTTTTAATTGCATTTACTGTCTAGGACTACACACTCAAGTGTGTTAGCCTTTTCTGTGTTTATTTACTGTATTATTGCATTGTTTAGCCTGTTTAAAAAAAAAAAAAAAAAAAACATACTATCTTGTTTGCTCGTTTCCCACCTTTTCCAGCCAGTACATATCCCAAGCTTTGCTTGTCTCAGGACTTTATTTTCTGTGCTCAGAGTTATCCAGAACTTGCATTGGTAGAGGGAAGTCCTACTGCCTACCAGTGGGACTGGTGAGCACTGTACTGCCTATCTAACGCTAGAGGAGTGGTTTCCAGCTCTGAAATTGTAATTTTATTAGCCTTTTGGGCTGATTTCTATCCCTTTCAACTTTCTGGCTTAAAAACACGTGTGTTTGCACATTTTTCACATCGTGCAGCACTGCGAGGCTACAGTTAAACTATTCCAGGTGCCAGAAAGTCTACTCTTCAAATTTTCCCTTAGAAGTGGCTGGTTTCTCAGTAGTAGCACTAAAATCTGAACCCCTGTGACTAGCACTTGCTCTAGAACCTGCTGGAAAGCAATAGGAAGCCTGAAACAGATACAACCACTCATCTCTCCTTGTCAATAAGGAGAAATTAATCATTGGCACTAAACAGCCTATACTTGCAAAGTACCTTGCAAAGGTAAGGGAAAACAGCTCTTAAACTTTACATAAAAGCACCTAAACAGGCATGTCCAACGGTCAGTTTCCGGTGATTTCTCCTGTCCACCTGGTGAATCTGGGCATACTGGAGCAATGCGGCAACTGCCTCATGTACACAGACAATCCTCTCCTCCTACCACCCAACACTGCAACCTGCGAGAGATGCACTTACATAGCCAAACTGGAAGCAAAGCTCTTTCCGGCCAAGATTGTGCTAGACAGTCAAAAGGAGAAGGTTAGCACCTGCATCACACCTCAAGCAACTCATAGCCCTTCAAAACCCACACCATCAACACCCACACATAGTAAGGGAAAACATCTCTTAAACTTTACATAAAAGCACCTAAACAGGCATGTCCAACGGTCAGCTTTCGGTGATTTCTCCTGTCCACCTGGTGAATCTGGGCATACTGGAGCAATGCGGCAACTGCCTCATGTACACAGACAATCCTCTCCTCCTACCACCCAACACTACAACCTGCGAGAGATGCACTTACATAGCCAAATTGGAAGCAAAGCTCTTTCCGGCCAAGATTGTGCTAGACAGTTAAAAGGAGAAGGTTAACACCTGCATCACACCTCAAGCAACTCATAGCCCTTCAAAACCCACACCATCAACACCCACACATAGCAACACTAAACCCACATATGCGGAGGCCCTTAACATTAACCTGCCCAAGCAACAAGGACCTTCAAAGCCGAAACGCAAACAAACACCAGTCACAACCAAAGTGACACATAGCTCAAAACACCAGTGTGCCACCCAACAACAGCCCCTAAGGCAAGCCAATGTACCCAACACTTTAGTCATAGGTGACTCTATAGTCAGGCACACTGATGTCCCACTCACCAGACTGAACAAGGAGAAAATTACAGTCAGCTGCCTGTCAGGTGCCAGGATCTGCCACATAATGCATGCACTCAAGTCACTCCACAACAAGTACAAATACGACTCTGTCATTGTCCATGCTGGAGTGAATGACTTGAGACGTACCTCCCTGGACTACATGAAAAGAGATATGGAAGAGCTCTTGGATCATGTGACCCAGGCAGGTATGACCCTAGCCCTGAGTAGCATCCTGCCTTCGCCCAGAATGATACCACAGTATAAGGACAAAATGATTGACTTCAACAATTGGCTAAGCTTCTGGTGTCATTCAAAGGGGATCCAGTATTTGTCTGCCTGGGAAGACATGATCAACAAACCATGATTCTTTGCCAGAGATGGTCTGCACCTGTCACCCCTGGGATCCAGGTTACTGGCTAAAGCTCTCACCACCCCTATAGTGCCTTTTTTAGGCAAGGTTCAAAGGATAAAACCACCACTGTAACAGATAGAAGCAGGCAAAATCTGAAGGTAATGCTACTCAATGCTAGAAGTCTAAACCTCAAAATGCACTCTCTCGAGGCACTCCTAAAAATGGAGAACATCGATATCTGTGCAATAACTGAGACCTGGTTCAAGGCTCCAGAGAGCACCCCTGCAATACCAGGCTACAATTCTTACCACACTTTTCGGCCACAAAACCAGGACCGAAACACTAAAGGTAGAGGATTGTCCATATTCACCAAGGATATTCACACCTCCAGGCTAGTTGCCCAACACAATGCATCTGAAATTCTCCAGGTGCAACTAACACTAGGAAAGACTGCAATCCAAATTGTAGCTTGCTAGAGATCCCCAACCATGCCCCAAGATTCTCACTACACCTTTCTAAACATACTGGAAAATATTAAGATACAACCAAACATCCTAATACTGGGTGATTTCAACTACCCTGCCATTAATTGGAAAAACTACTCAGGTACCAACTCTTTTTCCCAACGGTTCTTGGAATTCATAAATTCCAATGCCCTGGATCAACTAATCCATTGTCCCACCAGAGGCTCCAATATCCTAGACCTGGTCATTACCAACATGGGAGATAGATGCTCCACACCAGTGGTCACCCCCTCATTGGTCAGGTCTGACCATAAACAAATCACCCTTGACATCCACATCCCACCCCCACCCCCCAGTAAGGAAACCTCCTTAAAAAACTTCTCCAAAGCCAACTTCACGCTACTGAAGTCAGAAGTGACAAACTTCACAACACCCACGCAGATGGGATCTGGAAGTTCGACTGCAGAATCCTACACTAAGGCACTGTACGAGCACATCCACTCGTGCATGAATCATGCCATCCCAAATAGAACCAAGATGCTGTTCTCCAAAAAAAGGAAGCCAATCTGGTGGTCCCCTGCTATAAACAAACTATACAACAGAAGGAAGAAACTGTTGCAAAAAAGAGGAAAATCCCAGGATGCAAAAAACTCCCTCACCAGCCTCAGTAAGAAGCTGAGATCCCTCATAAAATCCTCAAAAGCTAGTTACGAAAATAAAATTGCCAAAGATTCCAAAGACAACCACAAGGCATTCTATAGTTATGTCGAGAATCTAAATGGCAATGCTCAGATCTGCTCTGAGTTACAACAGAATGGCATTAAATATACTGATCCCAAGGATATTGCCAATATCCTGGCAGATCGATTTAGTGCCAACTTCACCCCACTCTCACCCCCAAAGGGCCCATCTCAATACCAAAAGATTGCCAAATTCTGATAATCACGGCCACACAGGTAGAAACCACACTCTCCAAAGCTAAGAATACAGCATCCATGGGACCAGATGACATCCCAGGTTGTGTACTACATGAACTACAAAATGAACTGGCACCTCACCTAAGTGTCATGTGTAATCATAGCCTCACCTCAGGCTTTGTGCCCACTGAGTGGCGCACAGCTACAGTTATCCCGCTCCACAAGGGAGGATCCACCTTAGATCCTGGGAACTACCGTCCCATCAGTCTGACAAGCCTGATTTGCAAGGGCATGGAACGCATTATCATGGAACTTATAAACAAAGACATTGGCAACCTTCAAACACTGGACCCCACCCAGTTTGGGTTTGTGAAGGGCCGATCTTGTCTCCTGAATCTGATTGACTTCTTCGAATCAGTCTCTAGAGCTGTGGACGAGGGTAAGGCAGTCCACACAGCCTATCTGGACCTCACCAAGGCCTTTGACACCATCCCCCACTCTGGAATCATAGATAAACTTACTAAGCTGGGCATAAATCCCTACGTCAGTCGATGGGTTGCTAACTGGCTTACTGACAGAACCCAGTCAGTAAAAGTAGCCAACTCCAAATCCAGCTTCAGACAAGTGACAAGTGGAGTACCTCAGGGTTCAGTCCTGGGACCACTCTTGTTTGGCATCTACTTCTCTGAAGTACAGGCCAACACTAAGGGACTCTGGCTAACAAAGTTTGCAGATGACTGCAAACTGGGAGCCATTATTGAATCCCCAAATGATGTGGATATTCTACAAAAGGGCCTTACAGAAACAGATGCCTGGTGCCAGAGCCATGGGCTCAAGCTTAATGCCAAGAAATATATAGTTATCCCTTTGGAAAAAAACATGTACCCATGAATTACCACATAGGTGGCAGGACACTAAACATCGAAAGTGTGATGAGAGACTTAGGGACACAGGTGGACAGTGGTCTCACTTTCGATAACCACATTGCCACAACAGTCAGGAAATCCTTCTATGTGGCACACCTCATCACTAAGGGCTTTTCATCCAGAAAAAAGGAAGTCATTGTCCCACTGTAATCATCCCTCATTAGACCCATTATAGAGTATAATGCCCCGTTTGGTGTGTACCTCACAAGACATCTGCAACAGCTGGAAAGGCCACAGAAATACCTCACTAAAAGAATCACAGGCCTAAAGCAGATGCCATATACTGACCGTCTAAAAAAACTCCAACTATACTCTGTGGCATATCGTCTACTCAGAGGCGATCTCTGCTTAACATACAAGGCCATGTCAAACCCTGAGCTGTTGGACATGCTCCACTTAAAGAAATCCCAATCCCTCAGAGCCAGACGCCCCAGGGATCTAAACCTTGTCATCACAATGAACAAAACATGCTGGGGGGATAGGTTCCTGACCCAGAGACTCCCCATACTCTGGAATAGACTGCCCATATATATCAAGCAGAGTGCCTCATTGGCCCTCTTCAAAAGGAACCTTGATGATTGGATGGGAAATAGGAAATTTACCCCGGGGATCATGTCAGTCGCCCTGCTAGACAGGGGCCTGGAGAAGTAAATATTGTGGGAAGAAATATCCAGGGAATTGTTATGGCTAGGCTTGCATAGGCCCTAGGGCCGATAGCCTAGTACCAACCTATGAGCCTATGAAATGTTTTTTACATCTGAGGAAGTTCATTGAAAAGAAAACGCAGTGTGATTTTAAAGAGTTTATGTATCTGTTCTTTGGTGCTATTACAGTTTTTGCCTAGTGGATTAAAGCTAGATTTTTTACAGTTTATTGCCTGATTCTCCTTCAGCTGCCTTTCTTTTGGTTATTGGAATATGGCTAGTTATTACTAAGTGCACAACACCTCAGTGAGCAGTAAAGTAAGACGAGTGAAGGTGATCTGACTGAGTATGGATGTGTGTTGTTAGGAGAGGTACAAAGGAACCTAGAGAGGCTGTAAGGAGACCTGTGATGTCTGTGGAGTGAGCGTGCAATGACTGAGAGAGACGTTCAACATTCCATAATGTACAGACCGCTGACCTCAGGGCTTGTAGTGGATTAGATATCAGGCAGAAATCATATAATAGTAACAGTAAAACACATACTTATGCAGTCATCATTTCTGAAAATAATAGTGCAGTAGGCATTAATTGGTTAGAACACATTTGAAGATAACACAGAACGCACACTTATGTAGGACTGTAACATTAAGTAATACAGAATAGCACTGATCAATAGAGGCCGATGAAGCTTGCCAGTTGCCAACAGGGAACAAGCATTTCCTTCTCTGGCAACTTAAAACACTGCTTTAATAAATAGAATATGTGCAGTTGCAGCTTCTACAAAACACTAGGGAAAGGAGACTGCAGGCAAGTACAAAAAACAGTCAAAACAAGTTAAGGAGCATTATATTACAAGTCTTCAGCCAAAGTCCATTGTAAGCATAACAGCAGTTTTAACAGCAAACAGTTTATGTAGTAAAAGCAGTCATTGCTTCAGTTAGTCCCTTAGACCATTGTAAGCATAACAGTGTATGTGACAGCAAACTAGACTACATAAAGTTAGCTAAGTACTTCAGTTGGTAAGGATAAAAATGCCTATTAACCCAGGTGCACCACAAATATTTGAGAATAGCTTAAACAATTACAGGAACTTACTTGCAGTCATAATCCACTGTATGTTTTTAATAAGTTATTCAGTATTATTTGCATTATTTGGGCAGATTTTGCCAAAAGCTGTGAAGTACTATACCATAACGTAAGTAATTTTGTTTTTGTTTATTACTATTTCATGTACTTATCTTGTCAAAAGTAAATCCTTAACGGCCATTTCAGCATCCCTAGTTGTTCACTTCTATGTATTGCAACAGTCTTCATAGCAGTAGCCAAACACTTAAGAGTTTACTTGTTCAGAAAAACATTTGCATATAGTTACTTTTTTAGTGCCTCAGCTTATGGTAAGAGGGTTTACAATGATTAATAATATCTCATTCAACACATGATTAATCTAAGCTAAAAAGGTCTAAAGCCTTAGGAGGTCAAAAGAGCAACACTCCTGAGACTGTGAAACACAGAGAAAGAACCCTCTTCTCCCTGAAGCCCCTACATCCCTAATCTCTCCAGGGTTGCACAAACTTAGATAAGATGAAGAACAAGGGTAAAACTGTCTTCCTCTCCTCAAGTCCACAATGCAGAGTGACCCCTTAGGTAACCTCAAATTAGCTAAATGATAACGATAGACTTGAACTTTCCCAGACTCTCTGTTCCAGGATGAGAAAACACAGGTTTCCTTTTGCAGGCAATACTGTGTTAGTTAGCGCTTGTATCTGTTTTAGGAAAAGTATCAGGTTATTCCATTCATACTTTAGAAAAACAATGCCCAGTCTTTTATTGACATGCCTCCTTTTGGCCATGTTTGTAAATAAAGCTGACCTAATTGTTAATAAAGCACAATGCAAGCTGTATTGCCACATTTAGACTTTAGAAAAACAATGCCCAGTCTTTTATTGACATGCCTCCTTTTGGCCATGTAGTTAACATTACCCACACCTACTGCATCCCTACAAAATACCTCTCCAGTCTCATCAAAAGCCTTTCAAATTCAACCTGTCTCTTCATCCATTATTTATAAGCTTCCCATCAAACTCAAACCTTGTACCCCATCTGCTGACCAACTCCCATCTGAATACTTACAAATAGCTGCAAAAGCTATTTATCACCCTGTATCTATTTTGATTAATAGGACTATCTCTGAAGGAAACATCCCTACCATTTGGAAAATATCTCATATAATTCCTCTACATAAAGGGGGCTCTTCTTCTGGGCTCTCTAACTATCGCCCTATTGCCTTACTGTCCCCATTAGCTAAGATAATGGAAAGATGCATACACAAACAATTTCTTAACTACCTTCTTCAAAACAAACTTCTAGCTGACTGTCAACATGGATTCAGACCTTTCCACAGCACTACCACTGCCCTCCTTTCCTTCTCTGACTCCATAAATAATAATCGAAATAATAATCGTTTCTCCACAGCACTATTCATAGACCTATCAAAAGCTTTTGATATGGTTAACCATAACATACTTCTTGAAAAACTCAACCTCTTCTCTCTCAGCTCACATTCTCTACAGTGGTTTAGAAGCTATCTCGTAAACAGGCAACAAACAGGAACTGGAGGCTGAGCTCTCTCAACTCAGGACTGGCAAGACCAGACAGGAGGAGAAGGCAACTACACACACCACAAAACCAGCCTCACATAATGCTACCACACCACTGAATCAAACACATAAACACACAAAGACATACTCGGAGGCTCTGAGTAAAAATTTACCTAAACAGCAGAGGCCTCCAAAGCAGACACCCAAACAACTGCTACCTCAAGACACCCCACAAGCAACACATAAACCACAAAAGCAGTGTGCAAAGCAGTCACAGCCCTTAAGGCCAAATACAACACCAAACATACTTGTCATAGGTGACTCCATAGTCAGACACACTGACATCCCACTCACCAGGCTGAACAAGGAGAGGGTCACAGTAAGCTGCCTATCGGGCGCTAGAATCCGCCATATAACACAAGCACTCGGGTCACTCCACGGCAAGTACAAATATGACACAGTCATTGTCCATGCTGGTGTGAACGACCTGAGACGTACCTCCCTGGACTACATGAAAAGAGACATAGAGGAGCTCTCTGATTATGTAGCCCAGGCAGGTATGACCCTAACCCTGAGCAGAATCCTTCCTTCAACAAGAATGATGCCACAATATAGAGACAAGATGATCAGCTTTAACAATTGGCTTAATGTCTGGTGTCATTCAAAGGGGATCCAGTGTCTGTCTGCCTGGGATGACATGCTTGACAAGCCACGCTGCCGCAAGGGATGGCTTGCACCTGTCACCCCTGGGATTCCGGATATTGGCTAAGGCTCTTGCCACCCCCATAGTGCCTTTTTTAGGCAAGGCTCAAATTCTAAACCTACCACTCTAGAAAACAAAAATGGAAAGAAACTGAGGGTAATGCTGCTAAATGCCAGAAGTCTAAATCTCAAAATGCACGCACTCGAGGCCCTTCTCAGTATGGAGAACATTGATGTCTGTGCTGTAACTGAAACCTGGTTCAAGGCTCCTGAGAGCACCCCGGCACTATTAGGTTTAACCTCATATCATGCGTTCCGGCCCCAAAACCCGGACCACACCACAAAAGGAGGGGGTGCATCCATATTCATAAAGGATACCCACACCTCCAGGTTGGTGGCAACGCATAAGCTCGGAAACCATCCAGGTGCAACTAACCATAGGCAAAACTGCTCTACAAATTGTAGCATGCTACAGGCCACCCTCTCAAACTCAGGAACCCCACACAGCCTTCCTGAAGACACTGGAGGGTATAAATGTATCTCCAAACACCATCATATTGGGTGACTTCAACTACCGAATATAGACTGGGAACATTACTCAAGCCCTAACTTTCTAGCCCATAAATTCAAATGCCATGGAACAGCTAGTCACTGTTCCCACGAGAGGAGAAAATATACTAGATCTCATTATCACAAACATGGGGACAAAATGCTCCACACCGAAGTATATCCCTAATTGGTGAGATCTGATCATAAACTAATCTCACTGGAAATCCACATCCCGCCCCACCCCAAACAAAAAGACCACAGTGAAGAACTTCTCTAAAGCAAACTTCACACTACTCAAGACTGGTGTGGTATCCTTCAAGGCCCCTGAGACAGTGGAAACCACAACCCAAGCTGCGGAAGCCCTTACAAATGCCTTCTATGAACACCTCCAGGACTGCATGGATCAGGCAATCCCAAATAAAACCAAGACTCTTTCCACAAAGGGCAAACGTCCAGTCTGGTGGACCCCAGCCATTAACAAACTTTACAATAAGAGGAGAAAGCTATTACATGATAGAACAAAATCCATAAAAGGGAAGTCACCCCTGATCATTATTAGTAAAAAATACGAGCACTCATAAAATCAACTAAGGCCAATTTTGAGAGAAAAATTGCCATGGATTCAAAGGACAATCATAAGGCCTTTTTCAGCTATGTTAGGAACCTGGGTGGAAACTCCCAGATATGCTCAGAATTAGTCCAAAATGATACAAAAATCACTGAACCCACAGACATTGCCAACATACTGGCAGACAGGTTCAGTGCAAACTTCACCCCCCTCTCCCTCCCTAAAGGAGAGATAACTATCCCAGCGGAGTGTAGCCTCCCAGACATCTCAAATGAGCAGGTGAAAGCTGCTCTCTCTAAAGCTAAAAACACAGCATCAATGGGACCGGATGGTGTCCCCAGCTGTGTGCTACACAAGCTAAATGAGGAATTAAACCTGCACATAAGGCAGCTGTTTAATTTCAGCCTTACCACAGGATACGTGCCCAAGGAGTGGCGTACAGCAACTGTGGTCCCACTCCACAAAGGCGGTGCCTCTATGGACCCTGGTAATTACCGCCCCATAAACTTAACAAGTCTAGTCTGCAAAGCTATGGAGAGGATCATAATGGAGCTCATAAACAAAGATATAGGGGACTTGCAGACATTGGACCCGACCCAGTTTGGCTTCGTCAAGGGAAGATCATGCCTTTTGAACTTGGTCGACTTCTTCGAAACAGTCACCAAGGCCATTGATGAGGGAAAGGCAGTCCATACAGCCTACCTTGACCTTGCAAAGGCTTTCGACACAATACCCCACTCGGGTATTGTAGAAAAACTTACCAGCTTAAATGTAAACCCATATGTCACAAGATGGGTTGCAAACTGGCTTAAGGACAGAACCCACAGGGTTAGAGTTGCTGGCGCTATGTCAGACTCCAAGCCGGTCACAAGTGGTGTCCCACAGGGCTCGGTCCTTGGCCCCCTATTGTTCGGCATCTACTTCTCAGAAGTACAGGCCAACAGGGGAGGACTTTGGCTGACAAAGTTTGCAGACGACTGCAAACTGGGCGTCATAGTGGAAAGTGCATTGGACACGGATATCCTTCAGAAGGGACTCACGGAAACAGATAGCTGGTGCCAGAGCAATGGCCTGAAGTTAAACGCCAAAAATGTATAGTCATACTCTTCGGGAAAAACAAGGTAACCCCAAGCTACCATATAGGTGGCAATCCACTAAGCACAGAAGAGGTTATCAGGGACCTGGGGACCCAGGTTGACAGTGGCCTTTCTTTTGACACTCACGTTGCTAAAGTGGTTAGAAAGACCTTCTACATTGCCCACCTGATCATGAAGGGATTCACATCCAGATCTAGTGTGGTCATTGTTCCCCTGTACTCTTCACTTATCAGACCAATGATCGAGTACAATGCCCCATTCGGGATGTATCTCGCCCGACATCTGCAGCAATTGGAGAGACCCCAAAAGTTTCTCACCAAAAGGATAAAGGGACTCCAAAATCTGTCATATGCTGCCAGATTGAAGAAACTCCAGCTCTATTCAGTTGCATACCGTCTGCTCAGAGGTGACATGTGCCTGACATACAAGGCCATGTCCAACCCAGAATTAATGGACATGCTCCACCTCAAAAAATCCAAATCCACCAAAACCACTAGAGCAAGTGACTTAAACCTTAGCACGGATATAAATAGGACGTGCTGGAGGGATAGATTTATCACTCAGAGACTCCCTATGCTGTGGAATAAAGTCCCGGTCCATGTGAGGCAGAGCACCTTGCTGGCTCTGTTCAAGAGAAATCTTGACCTGTGGATGGGAGATCATAGGTTTACCCTGGGAATCATCTCTGTGTCACTGCTGGACAGAGGCACAACAAACTAATGGGTACAGTATATTTTCATATAAGGGGTGGCGTAAGCCACAAAAATTCGGGCTAGGCTTATAAATGCCTTGGGGCAGATAGCCTAGTATAAACCTATGAACCTATGAACCTATGAACCTATCGTGCTTACTCCCAGTAAATGTTGGTGTTCCACAAGGATCAATCTTAGGACCCCTTTTTTTCTCATTATTTATCAATGACCTTTATTTAAATGTGCCACAAGCTACCTGCATCCAATATGCAGATGACTCGACTTTGATCTGCACTGCTAAAAATGTTTCCTCCCTCCAGTCCATCACCCAAACAGCTTTCCAAAACGTTGAAAAATGGTTTATGCAACACTACCTCCTCCTTAACCCCCAAAAAACTAAGCTTCTTCTCTTTACTCCTACTAATAAATCTCCTACACCATTCTTCACTATCTCCTCAAATAATTCTACCTGTATTAACCCTGATAAAACCACTCGACTATTAGGTGTAACCATTGACAACCATCTCAACTTTGATGACCATATTAACACTACTATTAAAGCTGTTAATAAAAAAATTGGGACACTTTACAGAATTAAACCCTTCCTTACCCCAGCAGCCAGAAAAAAACATTGCACAGACCCACCTGATCTCCACCCTTTTTTATGCCTCAGCTATATATACTACCTTATCTAAAAATAACATTACCAATCTCTCTACCTGTTATAATAGTATAGCCAGATTCATTACTGCTACTCCCCTCAGAACTCACCACTGTCTCAACCTCAAACAACTAAATTGGCTAGAGCTAAACAACCACCTACTCTACCAACAATTACTTGTCATTCATAAGACCCTTCACTTCCCTGATAATACTCCTAGCCTGGCAAAACTGATTTCTCCTTATAAAAACCTAGCCACACTTCGCTCTGCCAATAAACTCCTAGTATCCTCAACTAAATCATACAATAATGCTGGGGATGCGTTATTTTCAAATTCCATAGGTAAACACTGGAATCAACTCCCTCAAGAAATAACTAATCAAGACTCTACCTCTCTGTTCAAAAAATATATCAAAGAACATCTTAAAGCTCAATGGCTATGTCCTTGTACTAATCCCGACTGAAAGTATGTCTCCTCACATCTAATTTTTCTACCCATCCCCCTTCTGAGCTCCTAACTTACACTTTCTATTGTTGAGAGTTACATCTTAAAAGTATGCCTCCTAGTAGTCTAACTTCAGTATTATGTTTTTATTTTTAATTTGTTGAACTCATCTTATAAGTATTTAGATTTTATTTTGCAATTTCTCTTTTTTACCTTTTATATTTTTATTCAAAATAATTTTTTTTTCTGATATATCATTGTTTGTTTTGCCTGTACTGGAGCTTTTCTCCCCGGGCCTCTACTGTAAACGGATATATATCCAGTTGGACTAGCCCGGTCAACAAATGTAAAATAAAATAAAATAAAATAAATAAATAAAATAAATTTATAACTTAGAGCTCTGCCATGGTGCGTCAGTTAAAGATGATTTCTTCAGGGCTATGATACCTTTTTGTAACATTTATTATGAGTCATGAGAAAACAACTGTGATTCATCCTGTGACATCCATCATCAGGGCCAGTAATCAAGTAGCTTTAATCCTCACCACTGACACTGGTGAGGGATGTTCACTTGGAACAAAAACAGATACACACAGTATTTTCAGATGCAGTTCTCTGCATCAAGCACAATTTCCTGTAAGAGCACACACAGTCCTGGGGTTGGGTTTCCCTCTCTCTCTATAGTCCCCAAATAAGACTCCCCACTGACACAGCTGTAGAGTTGAGTCCTCAGCCAAGTGTTCCAAGCCAGGTCTTCCACCACCCTCTCTGTGAAACCAATGCTGTTTGTCCCTGCTGCAAGTAGCTGACATACACTTTTGAGATTTGACTTACACACTCACACACACACACACACACACACACACACACACACACACACACACACACACACACACACACACACACACACACACACACACACACACACACACACACACACCTGGGAAAGTCTGGCACAGATTTGCCAGCTGTGCCCTCTCTGCCCAGACTATAAGGTAAGTACTGCCACCAGAATACTCCAAAGCCAGCTACTCTAAGGCTCTTACAAGGGTACCCAATTATACTGAGCAAAATTAATACTAATACAAATGGTAGTGTTTGACCAATGCAGCAAGGGTTTCAGGAGTGGCCACAGTGTCATCTTATATAAGTACTCCCAAAGGTTAGAATATTCCCTAAAAAAAAACAGCCATAAAGAAACGTTTAAATATATTTAATAATACATAATAAAAAGAACATGAAAATGCTGAATATCTGTTTACAATAAACACCAGAGTTTCAATAGCAGGAAATATTAAAAATAAAACAGATGGAAAAGTTCACACAGATGCAGAAAAATAATACTTAACTAATCTCACTATACTGTCTGGACTGACTAAAGAATTACTGTTACTTAGTTCACTTACAAGAGCAAGGCAAGATGAAGTGAGTGAGTGGCCCTTCTTTGTCAGGTTTCACAAACAGACTGCCCTAAGAAATCTGTCGGATTACAGAATGATATCACATACATCTGTTCACCTGACTTCTGGCTTCCACACTACCCTCTTTACTAGAAAATGAACCAGAATCTAGAAGATATGTGTTACAATGGTTTTCACAGACATTTTTCTTCTGGCTGCAATCAGAACTATAAGATACAATCTTTATGGCCTAAAACAGGTAGTTTAATTTCAGACTATTTTTCAAAGTTAGCTGGACTGTGATTAACCTCTTCTCTTCCAGTATCCTCCATTACAGTGTTCATTTCAACAGTTACAATACACTCTGGCATACAGGTATAGTTCTTTTCTGTCCAGCAGGCCCTACTGTTGGTACATTTTTTAATGCAAGCACGTGTTCAAATAAATTTGATATACAAACGATATACAATTCTTTACAGAACTCCATCTAGCTATGCTGACATATGTACATATCCACTGCCCTACTTCTCCTGGCATAGCTGGCACTATCTCATATCGTCACACACCCATTATGCAATACCTCCATATCCATTTGTCCAACCCATTTGTTAGTTCAATTATATGTGAGGACTATTTATTTATATTAATCTGATAACTGGTTTAGATAGCTGGAAAAACACAGCAGGAAGCTCCAAAAGAGAACGCCAGCAGACTGTACTCAGTATATATGAACGCAGTTTTATTTTTTATGAAAAAGCGTTTTCGCTACAACCAACAATGCAGCTTCTTCAGATAAAATTCAAAAAAGAACTCCACAAATTTAAGTACACACAACAGGAAATAGTAATTTTACGTCACTAGGTAATCACACACCCTGTCATCTAACTAAATATTATAAACCCTTCTCCACAAATATCCACTAGGCTAATGCAACCCACAGACCTCAGAGTAATTACATGACAGTAAAGTCAGCATACAAAATCACTCAGGAAAAAATATTCAGGAAAAAATAAAATTCTCCTATTATAAAAATAAGTTAAAATTTAAAAATTTAAAACACTATCAATCAAACCACCACTTTTTTGAAGTTTACTTCTAATTTTTCTATAAAGGAGATAGACTATCTTGACGTTAAGTTGGTCAAGGGGCTTGAAGTATTAACATCTTCCATTTATAGAAAGCCGACCTATTGCAACTCTTTGTTGCACTTCTCCAGTTCACATCCATATAGACAGAAAAGGGCTATTATGAAGGGTCAGCTGGTCCGAGCTGTAAGAATGTGCAGCACTTTAACTAGCTTTCTTACTGAATGCTCCCTTTTGAAGGATATGTTTTGTAAACGTGGGTATCCTATTCAATTGTTTGATGAGTTGTTTAATGAAGTTAGTTTGAAAAGGTCCGAGGGTTACTTCAAGCCCCTCTTAGACCAGTCTCGTCCTTTAAGTACTGATATTCAGGATGTTATAACCTCTACTGGAGATATTCCATCAAATGAAGTTCAAAACTTGAATCACACACAAGGTGATAAACAGTTTAATCTCAGTTTTATTATTACATTCAATGTGAATGCCATGGCCATTACGTCCATTATTAAAAAGAACTGGCACTTTATTTCTGGGTCAGCTGACCTTGCTGAAAAATTGGGTCTGTCTCCTTTAATAGTATTTAAAAGGGATAGTAACCTTAAAGAACTGGTACAAAGAAAAGGCATTGACTTTTCTTTTTCTAGACAAAAAGGGACATTCAAGTGTGGCTCTTGTAATTACTGTAAGTACATTAAACCTGGGAGTTCCTTTACCATTGGGAATAGGAAATTCCATATTAATCATAAGATTAATTGTCAAACTTGTTCTGTCGTTTATGCTGCATTCTGTGTTTGTTGTCCAGGCTTCTATATTGGGAAGACGGACCGCAAGCTCAGAGAGCGTATTTACCAGCATATATACGCTATAAAGAAAAACAAAGGGGATAACGCTCTAGCTAAGCACGTTGACAAAAATCCAGGACACGCTTTTTCCTTTATGGGTATTGACCATTTACAAGGAAGCATTAGAGGTGGGCCATTGTCATTGATGTTAGAGTCTCGTGAGCTTGAATGGCAACTTTCTTTGAATGCCTTTAAAGCTCCGGGACTCAATGAAAACTGCAATATCAACGCAGTTTTAAAACTACGTAGTTATTTGAGGTAGTTTTTTCTATTTTATATGTTACTTTATTTGATTTATATTTTTAAATTTTTAAATTTTAACTTATTTTTATAATAGGAGAATTTTATTTTTTCCTGAGTGATTTTGTATGCTGACTTTACTGTCATGTAATTACTCTGAGGTCTGTGGGTTGTATTAGCCTAGTGGATATTTGTGGAGAAGGGTTTATAATATTTAGTTAGATGACAGGGTGTGTGATTACCTAGTGACGTAAAATTACTATTTCCTGTTGTGTGTACTTAAATTTGTGGAGTTCTTTTTTGAATTTTATCTGAAGAAGCTGCGTTGTTGGTTGTAGCGAAAACGCTTTTTCATAAAAAATAAAACTGCGTTCATATATACTGAGTACAGTCTGCTGGCGTTCTCTTTTGGAGCTTCCTGCTGTGTTTTTCCATTTGTTTTTTATTCGTGTTCTGGTTTCACTTGGTTTAGATAGCTGATCTAGATTGACTATTTTCAGGTTATGTACAATGAGCACAAGAGCAAAAGAAATTAACACAAAACAGTGAGTTCACATTAGATTTGAAGGCAGAATTAACAATGAATGAAGTACATTTTTGAGAAATAAAACTTGACAGATTCAGTAAGATGCAATCATGAGTATATCAGAGATTTCAACAACAATGGACACACAGAAACTAATTTTAATTCATAGCTCAGATGATTCAACTTTGTGCATAGTTGTATCTGTTTGTCTGTGTGTTTGTGTAGGGGTTTGTGTGTATGTGTATCTATCTCTGTCTATCTACAAATATATATATGTATGGATCTACTTCAGCAGATCAAAAGGACACTTACCTGAAACCCATTTAACCAAGACGACTCCAATGAACCCTCATTATAATGAACCAATGAACCGCCAATAATTTGAACAGAGAAACTAACCACTTGGCCACCAGGGTGAACTTTGCCCTTTTCCCCAGTATAGTGTGATCTTGGAGTTTGTATATTTAGTTAAGGGGGGTGTGGGGGGGTGAAGCCCCCTATTAGCATGGCTTTAATTTTGTTTTGGTGTTTTCTTTTGTGTCCTGGTGACTAAGTGGTTAGTTTCCCTGTTCAAATTATCGTTGGTTCGTTGTAATGAAGTTTCGGTGGAGTCGTCTTGGTTAAATGGGTTTCAAGTAAGTGTCCTTTCGGTCTACTGAAGTAGACCCATATATAAATATATATATATATATATATATATATGTGTGTATAGATACATGCATACATATATATATATATATATATATATATATATATATATATGTGTATACATACATATATATATATATATATATATATATATATATATATATATAAATTATCATGAGTGTTTCATCAAATAGCAAACACTCAAAAAAAAGAGTGGTTAAAAAAGATCAATCTTTTTAGATCAAATCTTAAAAAAAAAACAGTATTTTATGGAGGAGACAAACCACCTGGATCCCTACTACTCCCTGCTGGTTATATATACCTTCTCCATGATTGCACAAGAGCAGGGAAAGTGAAAATTAGTATACCCCATTGTACCATAATCTCACACACAGAATAGCCAGCAACCAGCAAGACAAAGGAAAAGAAATGTTTGCACTTTTTAAAGTACGCTTTTTCAAATTACATTCATATGTACACATATCCACCTTTGGCGAGAATTCTGTGTAATACAATTCCAGACTTCTGAGCATACGTACAATTACTTAAGCTCTGTACTTTGGGTCATTGAGTAATCGCTAAAACCATATATGCATGATAGTGAATTCAGCATTCATCATTATGCTCTTCTTAGTAAATGATAAATAAACAGAGATCTCTCAGGGTAAGGTACCTGCTATGTCCCCAAACGAAAAATGTCAATATCAAGGTGCAGGTACTCCACGACTATCGAAGCCAACTATCAACCAAAAAAAGCTAAAAAATCAAATATTTTCTACTTGAACAGCAAAAAACTTTATTCCATGGGTTGTTAGCGCTTTCACGTCTACTCTGGACGCTTCTTCAGACATTAAAGTCTCTATTGAGAGGTCACTGCTCAGTGACGAGAGCCTAAACAACAAACGTCATTCCCTCCCAGCTGTCCTTGCCTTGGAGAATGCAGATATCTGTGCAGTTACTGAGACATATTTAATGCCACTGACAGTACCCTGGAAGTGCAGGAATGCAATATCTTCTGTACATTTAGACCAGGTACTGCACAGGCAGGGACTAAAGGTGGATTTGTCTTGATCTCCATCAAAAACAAACATACTTTAAGGTTGGTCAAACAGGATGATGCACTTGAGCTTCTCCATGTCCAAATTATGAGTAGAGTCCCGTACCATATACCTCTATGACTGATGAAACCCACTCATACTTTGACCTACTGAAGACACTTACTGTTGAACCCAATATTATATTTACAGGTAACATTAAGTATCCCTCTTTAAACTTGGTATACTATATGACCCCAAACTTGCAGACCCAGAGATTCCTGGACTTTGTAAAACTACCCTGACCAGTTACACTAATTGCCTACTGTAGATGCAAACATACTGGATCTGATACTCACAAATATGGGAAACGCTGAGCCTCCCAGTGTAGTGTCTTCTCTGGTAAGGTCAGATCATAAAGCTGTTTCCTTTAAAATAAAAATTAATGCCATGACTCCAGCAAACCCTGTAACAGTTAGGAACTACTCTAAGACAAACTACCTATTATTAAGAGATTACCTGACAAAATTTCAGGCCCCTCCAAACTTGGAGAACACAGCTGCCCATACAGAATTATACACAGAAACTCTACAATCATGTTAATAGATGCATAAAGACAGTTCTGCCTACCAGAAACAAGCCAAGAACAAACACATAAAAAAACAAACCACCCTGGTGGATTCCAAATTTAAACAGACTATAAAATAAAAGGAAAAAAGTCAAGATAAAATTAGGAAGTGCAATGCCCAGCAGGCTAAAAACTGTTTCATCAGGTTAAACAAACCACTAAGCACATCAAGTCTACCAAGGCGAGTTTTGAGGTACAGATAGCCTTTCAGGTCAAGGACAACCACAAGACTTTCTTTAGCTGTGTCCAAAACCTCAAAGGCAGTACACAACAATGTGCATTACTAATTGTTAATGCAGTCACTTACACAGAGCTGGAATATATTGCAAATCTGCTGGCTGACAAATTCAGCTACAGTTTTACACCACTCCCCCTGGCCATCCCTAAATAATACCATCAGATATAACCCCCAACTATCACTACTAGAGAGCAGGTGCTAAATATGCTCTGTAAGGCTAAGAACATTGCATCAATGGGCTTCGTTACTATCCCAGGATGCCTCTTAAATAGCCTGAAATATGACCTTTCTGGACCTTTACGGTCACTCTTTAACCATAGCCTCCAAACAGGTTTTATGTCATGTGAAGGGAAGATAGCAATGGTCATCTCTCTGCAAAAGAGCAGTCCATCAGGGTCCATATTAGAACATTGAAGTTTCAAAACTTCGAATGTTCTAATATCGACCCCTATTCAGCAAAAGCTGAAAACATCAAACATACAGAACAGCAAATTTTTTCCTAGGGAAAAACTTGCTGTTCCAAAACACATACACATAACATAAGCACACCAAACAAACAGCAATCCACACACATACACCTAAAATCTTACACCTAACCCAACACTAAACTATGCACACACCACTAACTATCCACTTACCTTAACCCAAACCCTAACCCTAAGGTCCGTCACTATCACACACTCACCTCACCCGCACCCTAACCCTAACTCACCTACCCCACCCTAACATCCACACAATCGCACACTTACCTGACCTGTGCTCTAACCCTAACTCACCTAACCCACCCTAACCCTCACGTCCACACAATCGTACACATACCTAAGCCACACCCTAACCCTAACTAACCTAACCTGCACTCAATCGCACACTTACCTGAAACCGACCCATAACTTTCCACCACAGCTCTGAAAATACCAAAGCAACAGAAACTGACAACCAAATTCTTTCCCTAGGAAAACATCAGGTTTTCTGTTGCTTCGATATTTTCAGCTTTTGCTGAATAGGGGTTGATATTAGAACATTCGAAGTTTTGAAACTTCAATGTTCTAATATAGACCCGTCCATCAGTGGACCCTGGGAAGTACAGATCCATAAGTATGACTAGTCTGATATCCCAAACCATGGAAAGAATTATCATGGATATGATTAATGTTATAGGAAAACTTCATATACTGGATCCAAACCAGTATGACTTCATCAGAGGCAGATCATGCCTACTCAACCTGGTGGACTTCTATGAAAAGGTTAGCAAGGCAATGGATGAGGCCAAAATGGTACATAGTGCCTACCTTGACGTGGCTAAGGCATTTGATATAATACCCAACTCAGGCATTGTAAACAAACTCACAGAATTTGGTAGTAACCGCTATGTTACTTGCTGGATAGCCAGCTGACTGTTAGATAGGACCCAGAGATTTAGGATAGAGGAGACCACCTCTACAAAAAACGATGAGTCCCTCAGGGATTTGTGCTGAGCCTTCTCCTTTTTCGCATTTATTTATTGGAAGTCAAAACCAATGTCAGGGTCCTCTGGCTTACCAAGTTTGCAAATGACTGTAAACTAGGAGCAGTCACAGAATCACCTCAAGATGCTAACATCCTACAGGAAGGATTAACACAGACAATTGATGCCAAAGCCACAGCTTAAAGCTAAATGCCAAGAAATACATAATAGTAGCCTTTAGGAAGTCAGCCATTTTAGGAAACTACTTCATAGATAACACACCCCTTAGAGTGGATCCAGTAATCAGGGATTTGGATATGTATGTAGATAGTAACCTGGCTTTTGACCAACACTTGCCTAAGGCATGAAGGAAATCATTCTGTATTGCTCAACTTATTAACAGGAACATGGCATCTAGGTCTAAAAAGGTCATAATTCCACTGTATTCAGCCCATCAGCCCCATCACTGAGCACAATGCTGCCTTCAGTATGGACCTGACCAGACACATGCAGTAACTAGAACATCCACAGTGGTACCTCACAAAAAGAATATGGGGTGTAAACAACATGTCCTATGTGGACTACCTTAAAGGCTTACCTCTGTACTTGGTTTCCTACACATTGTTGAGAGGTGATTTGTGCTTGGTATACAAGGCGTCCTTGGATCTCACTCTGATGGAACCTTTGCACAATCACAAAACGAATATAGAGACTTGAACCTTGCTTGCGACATAAATAGGACATTTTAGAAGGTGAGGTATGTGTCTCAGAAAATTCCCCTCTTCTGGAACAGGCTTCTCATCTATGTGAAGCTGAGTTCTTCCCTACCTCCATTCAAGTATTAGCTGGACCAGTGGATGGGAAATAGAAAATTCACCCCAGGTTTAGCACCCGTGTCTCTAATGGACAGTGGCAGCCTGTAAATCATGCCCAGGCTTACATATACCCCTTAAAATAACCTATAAGGCTCAAAAAACTTGAGGGATACATTTGGTATGCATGACTAGACTTATAAAGGCCCCACTGGTCATTAGCCTAGGCTACACCTATGAACCTATTATGAATAAGAAAGATAGTATAGAAAGGAGGGAGCATGGGCAGTATGTTGCAGGGTGTTACTACTCTGGAGATTTCCAAAAGAACTTTTTTACACAGAGAGTTGTGGGCCTGTAGTAGGAACCAACCAATAAGAAAACTCAAAGATTCACTTACAGAGAACTCTGAATGCTTTTCCAGTGTTTTAACTGCATCCAGCGCTACCCACACAAAGATAACAATATTTTCTTGATTAACCACACTTGTACTTGCTTTATACAGTGATCACTACTGTTTTGAGCATTTTTAAAAACATTTATTTAGTTTTGTGGCAAAAATAGTAATAGTGCATCCAAGTCTCTCTGCAGTAGGGCAGATTAGCCAGGGACTTAGCTGTTTGGCTGTTGTTTTTTGTGTAATCTGCATCTGAAAGCTACCTTTGCTGTGCTTTTACATTAACAGATTCCATGGTCAGACATTTTGTGCCAGACGGTGTTTACCTGAGCTCTCTGAGTTGGGAAGCCTGGAGGAAGCTCAAAGTGTGGTTATTTATTGGCTAGAGGGCATAGAAGTCAGTTTTCAAGCATTTCTTCTCTGAGTGGAGCTTTCCACCAGGCAGTGGCGGTTAGGAGTGCCCTGTATAATAGCAAAAGCCTAGACGGTAAAATTTACTTATAAAGTTAGGATTATAATTGAAACCTGTTAAACAGTGTGGCATTGTGTAGAGATAAGCTTAGAGCAGCGAGGTTGTGCATCAGATAGCACTACCATATCCTAGTATTATATAATGTCCTGCCCTGAACCCCAGAAACTATTCTATGAGACCCCTGTTAAACCCTTAATTCTCAACAACCATCCATATAACAGAACCAGACAACATGGATATGCAGTTTCCAAATGTATCTGTGGCCAGCTTGGTAGATTTGGGCATCCAAAGGCAATGTAGTAATTGTCTTGTTCTTAGATAACCAGTTAATCATTAAAGAAAATAACACATTATGCGAGAGATGTAAATACACAACTTCTTTACAGGCAAAAATCTCACATATAAATGAGGTTGTCAGAAATACCCACACTACATCCATCACACATTCCATTCATGGCACACACAGATAATCTTATGCTGAGGGGGTGTATATTACGCTATCGAATTTTTAAAATTTCAAACATCATGTGGTCAAAGCCATATGATTGAACTTTTAAAAGTTTGAAAAGCTAAAAAAAATAAACAACAGAAAAAAACCTACCTGACCATTTTAAGCAGCGAGGCAAGCCCCCCTGCACCACCCAAGTGGGGGGTTGCACCCCCCCCACACCCCGCTCTTAAATATACCCACTCCAAGATAGCACTACAGTGCAGGAAAGGGAAACCTTCCCATTCTGCACTGTACGGAGATCTCCGTTGAAACGTTCAAACTTTTAAAAGTTCGATCATATGGTGTCGACCATATGACGTTCGAACTTTTAAAAGTTTGATAATGTAATATACACCCATGCTGAGGCACTTAAAAGAAACCTTTCCATATTTCAAAGACCTCCAAAAGCAACACCAAACATCTCACATAAGTCTACACCTAATGGTTCCCCAGGTGCAAAGCCAATAAGGTAGTCATATACTTTACCTAATACTCTTGTTATTGGGGCTTCCATTGTGTGACTCGTAGATGCCCTACTCATCAGGTTGGACAACGAGAAGATAATGGTTAGTTGTCTTACTGGAGCCAGGATCTGCAATATCATGCACACACTCAAGTTTCTCTATCCCAGGCACCAGTATGATTCTGTCATAGTCCATGTTGATGTAAATGACCTGAGACATACCTCCCTGGACTATATTAAAAGAGACATAATGGATCTATCAGAATATGTATCACAGATAGGTATGTGCTTTGCATTGAGCAGCTTTCTACCCTTCCAAGGATAATGCCACAGTATTAACATAAAATGATTGATTTTAATAATTGGCTTAGTTTTTAGTGTTACTCCAGGGAGATCCAATATCTGTCAGCATGGGAGCATACTGAAAAATTCTACAATCAACCTTAAGGTCTTACTGCTCAATGCTCAGACCCTAAAAAAAATACTCCACACCCTTCAAGCCCTCCTCATGCTGAAGAGTGTAGACATCTGTACTGTGACTGAGACTTGGTTTAAAGCTGCAGAAATTACTCCAGAAGTGCATGACTACAGTGCCTTCCACACATTTAGACCCACAACAGCACAGACTGGGGACAAAGGTGGAAGTGTTTTGATCTGTGTTAATGACGGACATACCTCCAGGTTGGTTAAACAAGATGACAACCATGGAGCTCATCCACGTGCAAGTCACCATCGGTGAGGCCCCTCACCATGTCATACTGGTAACCATCTATGTCCCTAGAGTCTCACCACTCCTATCTAAACCTACTAGAGGTACTCATAATCCAACCAAATGCCCTATTCTTGGGTGACTGTCTACATTCTTACAGACTGGGAAACTTACACTGCCTCAGACTCACAGGCACAAACACCCTGAAGAGATAGTGCATGTTCCAACCAGAGGATCAAACATATGAGATCTGGTACCCACCAACATGGGAGAGTATTGCACCCCACCCCATGTCATGTCCTCATTAGTAAGGTCAGATCACAGGTAAAAATGAACCCAGAAAAATTCAACTAAGCCAGTAACATGAACTATTCAAAGGCAAACTACATCATATTAAGTGACAGTTTGTCAAAATTCAAAGCTCACCCCCAACCCAGAGCCCACAGCTACCTATGCAGAATTATTGACAGAGACCCTATGCAAACATGTGAATGGCTGTATAGAGGCTGCCATACGTACCAGAAATAAACCCAAAACAAGCACTAAAAAAAAAAAAAAATCACACTGGTAGAATCTTCATCTAAACAGGGTAACAGTAAAAGTAGAAAACTCATGACCAAATTCAGGAAAAGCAACTCAATTAAAGACGAATGCTCTGTTATACAACTAAACAAGAAACTAAGAGGTCTAATTAAGTGCAACAAGGCCAGCTATGAGGTTAGGATAGCCTTGCAGACTAAAGACAATTAGAAGTCCTTCTTCAGCTGTGTCTGGAACCTTAGAAGTAACACATAACAGTATGCTGAACTGGTGATGAATGGCACCACCTACACCAATCAGGGTGACATAGCAAATCTACTAGCTGATAAATTCAGCTCAAACTTCACCCCTCCCCACTCTCCCCCCAGCTCTATCAGGTGAAATCCCCTCCAGCATACTTCTTTCAGCTGTCAGCAGTGACCAGGTGCTGGCAGCATTCACTAAAGCCAAGAACACAGCCTGCATGAGTCCTGGTAATGTCCCAGGTTGCCTCCACAACAGTCATAAAACATGACCTATCAGGACCATTTCAGGCACTCTCAACTATAGCCTTGAAACAGTCTATATTCCAATGAATGGAGGACTACAACAGTCATTCCCCTCCACAAGGGCAGACCATCAACTGAGCCAGGGAGCTACAGACCCATCAGGCAAACAAGTCTAATATGCAAAGCCATGGAACAAATTATCATGGAAATGATAAATAAGGACATTGGCAACCTACAGACACTGGAACCATCCCAATTTGGCTTTGTTAAGGAAAGGTCATGTCTGCTTAACTTGGTCAACTTCCTTGAGAGGGTCGCCAAGGCAATGGACAAGGGTTAAACAGTGCATACATTGTATCTTGACCTTGCTAAGGCATTTGACACAATACTCCACACAGGGTTGTTTATAGAGTTTTTATATCCACTTTACACACACACACACACACACACACACACACACACACACACACACACACACACACACACACACACACACACACACACACACACACACACACACATCTGTGTATGTGTGACAGTGTAAATTTCTGTGTATATATTAGTGTGTATTTATACATTTTACAAATCATCGAAACCCCACATCATCAAAGACGAGATCGTCAGGACAAGAATATTGAAATCCCATTTCCAC